>NC_041381.1:658906820-658936027 GCF_002162155.2 Triticum dicoccoides
CAACCCAATATTTGCAGTACGTTCAAGAACATGTCGTGTTTTAGACCTAACTTGTGTTTAAACTAGATTCGCCCATATTTCCTTACTAATCTACTTTCATTTAAGTCATCCCCCCATTATGCTGAAGCTTTGTCGCTAGTTGTGATCATTACCAATTGTCTTGTGATAATTAACATATTTATTGTTAAGGAGTCATTTTACTGGAAAATGACCTTTGTTAAATGTTAAAATTTAATTACTAGTGGAGTCGAGAGATACAATTTATTTAATTAATCTTGACCTCCCCACAAAATGAATTAATTCTCACCGAGCCCCTGGGAGGAACCCTACCCCACCGCGTGCTCGGGATCCTACTCTGCAAACTGGTAACATCAACCCTTCTCGTGAGCCCTGTCAGATTTGCAACTTGTTGGGTCATGTTACTGCTAGATGTCCTCAAGATCTGCGGTAGATGTAAGAAGAAAGGGCATCTTGCCGTAGTTTGTTCTGAATTTCTCCCTTGGGAATATGTGCCTGTGATGTGTGCTTTTCAAGGCAAGGGGCAAGGATTTCATTACATTCCTGATTTTAGTAGAGATAGACAGGCCAGAGAGAACATTTTCAATATTGTCGTTACCATTGTAGAAGGCTCTGCTCCTACTAAGGATATTGAACATGAACTTAGTGTTTATGTGGGGCAAGGGTGGCGCTGCTCTGCCAGGTTTTTTGCACCTCAGAAGTTCGTGATGAGGATGCCTAACCCTAGGGAGGTGGATCGGGCTTTGTTTGTGGAGAATGTGAGGCTCAAACAATGCAAAGTGAGTGTTAGGTTCTCTCCCTGGTCTGAGGACATTGATTCTGATGGATTACTGGAGGTCGCCTGGGTGAGAATTGGGAGAATACCCATTAACAAAAGATGTGATAAGACTGTTGCTTATGTTGGGGGCCTGGTGGGAATAACTTTGGAGGTGGATATGTCAACCATTAATCGTCCCTCATCAGTCCGTGCCAAGATTGGATGTAGGCTAGTGGATAAGATTCCCAGTTCTGCTGAGGGAGTGCTGGGGGGCCGTTTCTACAGATTTACCTATGAGGTTGAGGAGATTTTGGTCAAAAACCCTGTTGTGGAGGAGGTGAATGCGCACATCCCCAACAATGAAACAACTAAGCATGACCAAACCCCAAAGAGGAAATGAGATGATCCTAAAGATGGTGATAGTCGTTCTGAATCCCTGATCGTGACAGAAGTGGCACTTCCCGCGGTGGCAAAACCTGTCGTTTGCTGCTAGCTGAGAATGAGACATCTGCCTCCACTGAAAGTGAGGTAGATGGATCATTGCTCATTGAAACTTTGGCTAGAGAACAGGGCATGTATGATCTGGAGGATGCACATGATGCCTCAAGCTGGTTGGTGCCAGTTGGCCCAGTTGTGACCAGGGGAGATGGGACACCTGGGACTGATTCCCACATGGTGCAGGTAAAAAGCAAACCTGTGGTTAGTCGTAGTTTATCTTATGTTGTGGCTGTTACTAATATTACTCAGGTTGTGGAGGTTGATGGAGAGGTGGACCCGAAGCTCAAGACTTCTACTGATTATGTGGTACAACTCCCTTCACCTGACCGCACTGAGGAGATCATACTCACTCCACCTCTCGCCCCAGAAGGCGTACATAGATTCAGCAAGTGTAACGCTCGGGGCATGCAGGAAAATGTGGAAGCTAGGGCTATGAGGTTGGCCAGTGAGAAAGATATGGCAGGTAACAAACCAAACCCAAATAGAAATTCCTTTGCACTTCTCTCTGATAATGATTTGATGTTAAGGGCTTCTAAAATGGGGGTGAATATTCCTGACAATGATTTTACCTGTGTTGATGTGATTCGGGAATTGGAAATAGTTAGAAGGAACCTAGATGAAAAAAATAGTATAGAGGATAATAGACAGAGTGATAATGATGACATCATCATCACCAATGGGCTAGGGAAGAAAGCCCCTGTTAAACTTGAGTGGCTTGAGCAGGATGAAACTGTGAATGAACAATGTTCTGCTGGCAGATCCAATAAGAAAAAGCAATGTAGAAATCTGCGGTTAAGCTCTCTAGGCCCGTGACTAGGAGCCAAAAGAAGAAGAACCCCATTGGGGATGATGCTTGTAACCTTACACTGCCTCCTGGTAGGGTTGCTAGGGCCCAACATCATAAAAAACAATCTAAATGAAAGGGGTCATATGGAATTGCAGGGGGGGTAGGCAAGAAGGGAATGGCCACCTGCCTCTCTGATATGATTAGTGACCATTCTGTGGATTTCCTGGGTCTTCAAGAGACCACGAAGAAAAGCTTTTCCCCTGGATGTTTGAGGAGAATTGATCCCTTTAGTATCTTTAGTTGGAACTGGATTCCCTCTGTTGGGAAATCTGGGGGTATCTTATGTGGTGTTAGAAGTGATAGTTTGGACATCATCTCCTATGATAAGGGCAAATACATTTTGCAGCTAGTTCTGTACGATAAGAAAAAGAAAACTAGTTGGGGTTTGTTAATTGTCTATGGATCTGCTCATGAGGAAATGAAGGAGGAATTCCTCATTGAGCTCGCTACTATGTGTGGTTGTATGCAAGTCCCATATATTGTGGGTGGGGACTTTAATATCCTTAGACATCCTAGGGAGAAAAACAAGAAGATGGCTAGTCACAAATCCTCTGATATTTTCAACTCCATTATTAATACCCTGGCACTTAGAGAAATTCATATTAGTGGTGGCAAGTACACTTGGACTAATAATCAAAACCATCCCACTTTGGAGAAGCTTGATCGCATTTTGATGTCTGAATCCTGGGAGGATTTGTTCCCTTTGGTCTCTGTCAGAAAGTTGGTCCGTGAGATTTCAGACCATAACCCCCTGTTGCTGTCCACGGGTGAGGAGGGACGTGAGGCTCCAAAACCAAGAGAGTTTCGGTTCGACCTATCTTGGGTGAAAGATGACAGATTCCTGCCGTTGGTCCAAAAAACTTGGTCTCGTTGGGTTTTTTCTTTTGATCCCATTGATGTTCTAAACATCAAGCTTAAGAGATTTAAGTCATATTTTAAAGGGTGGGGTTTGGATAGGTTTGGTCATGATAAGAAAAGAAAGGAAGACCTCCGGATGGAATTGGAGATGTTGGAAGAAGTAGAAGAGGATGCCCCTCTCTCCCCTGAGCTTTATAGTAGAAAGATTGGTATTTGTTTCGAGCTTCATGAGCTGCTTGTCAATGAGGAGATTTTTTGGCTACAACAATCGCACGAGCGGTGGTTACTCAAAGGGGACTTGAACACTGATTATTTCCATCGTATAGCGAATGGACGTAAACGGAAAAACACGATCCACTCCCTTAAGGTTGGTGAGGTGGAAATAGAGGGCACTGATAGGCTGATTGAGCATGCCACGGAGTTCTATAAAGAACTGTTCGGTCCTGCTCCTGGAAATCAGTTTCATCTTGATCCTGACACCTGGGCGCCTGAGGAAAAGCTGAGTGAGGAGGATAACAATAACCTATGTAGAGAGTTCTCCGAGGAAGAGGTCAAGGAGGCTTTGTTTGACATGTCCCCCAATAGGGCCCCAGGTCCTCATAATATCCCGGTAGAATTCTACCAGGTATGTTGGGATATAGTTAAGAAGGATATCATGGCCTTGTTTAGACACTTTCATCAAGGGACGTTGGATGTTGAGCGGTTGAACTACGGGATTATCACGCTGCTCCCGAAGCTCTCTGGGGCTGACAAAATCCAACAGTTCAGACCCATATGTTTGCTTAGATGCCCCTATAAGCTCATCACAAAAGTCCTAGATCGCCGGGTGTCGGTGTATGCCGACAAACTAATTATCCCAGTCCAGAATGCATTTGTCAAAGGGAGAAGCATCATGGATGGTGTTCTCTCGCTTCATGAGATCCTAAATTACACACATGTGAAGAAGAGGGTTGGCGTGGTATTGAAACTGGACTTTGAAAAGACGTATGATAAGGTTAACTGGGACTTCTTGTTAGAGTGTCATAAGATGCGGGGTTTCAATGAAACCTGGTGTGGGTGGATTAACCAGATTCTTCGAAATGGCATGGTTAGCATTAAGCCGAATAATTGTGTGGGACCATATTTCCAAAGTGCTAAAGGGGTGCGGCAGGGCGACCCCCACTCCCCATTCTTGTTTAACTTAGCTGTTGAATGCCTCATGAAGATGATTAAGAATGCACAACATAATAAGCTGCTGGTTGGCTTAGCTGCGGATTTGATCCCTGATGGAGTTGCGGTTCTCCAATATGCGGATGACACAATTGTTGGAAATATGCCCTAGAGGCAATAATAAATTAGTTATTATTATATTTCCTTGTTCATGATAATTGTTTATTATCCATGCTATAATTGTATTGATAGGAAACTCAGATACATGTGTGAATACATAGACAACACCATGTCCCTAGTAAGCCTCTAGTTGACTAGCTCGTTGATCAATAGATGGTTACGGTTTCCTGACCATGGACATTGGATGTCACTGATAACGGGATCACATCATTAGGAGAATGATGTGATGGACAAGACCCAATCCTAAGCCTAGCATAGAGATCGTGTAGTTCGTATGCTAAAGCTTTTCTAATGTCAAGTATCATTTCCTTAGACCATGAGATTGTGCAACTCCCGGATACCGTAGGAATGCTTTGGGTGTACCAAACGTCACAACGTAACTGGGTGGCTATAAAGGTGCACTACAGGTATCTCCGAAAGTGTCTGTTGGGTTGGCACGAATCGAGACTGGGATTTGTCACTCCGGTAAACGAAGAGGTATCTCTGGGCCCACTCAGTAGGACATCATCATAATGTGCACAATGTGACCAAGGGGTTGATCACGGGATGATGTGTTATGGAACGAGTAAAGAGACTTGCCGGTAACGAGATTGAACAAGGTATCGGCATACCGACGATCGAATCTCGGGCAAGAACAATACCGCTAGACAAAGGGAATTGTATACGGGATTGATTGAGTCCTTGACATCGTGGTTCATCCGATGAGATCATTGTGGAACATGTGGGAGCCAACATGGGTATCCAGATCCCGCTGTTGGTTATTGACCGGAGAATGTCTCGGTCATGTCTTCATGGTTCCCGAACCCGTAGGGTCTACACACTTAAGGTTCGATGACGCTAGGGTTATAACGGAAGTTTGTATGTGGTTACTGAATGTTGTTCGGAGTCCCGGACGAGATCCCAGACGTCACGAGGAGTTCCAGAATGGTCCGGAGGTAAAGATTTATATATGGAAAATTGTTGTTCGGGTTCCGGAAAAAGTTCGGGTTTTTTTGGTATTGTACCGGGAAGCTTCCAGAAGGTTCCGGAGGATTCCGGAGGGGTCCGGAGGTCCGGAAATTGTTCCACCACGTCCAATACAGCAGCATGGGCTGTAGGGGGCGCCCTAGCCTTAATGGGCCAGGGGCACCAGCCCCCCCAAGGCCCATGCGCATGGGAGAGGGGAAACCCTAAGGGGGAGGGCCTCCACTTGACTTGGGAGGCACTCCTCCCCCCCTTGGCCGCCGCCCCCTCCTCAGATTGGATCTGAGGGGGGCGGCCCCCCTCTCCCTTGCCCATATATATATGTGGGGGTGGGAGGGCAGCCACAACCACAAGTTCTGGCGCAGCCCTCCCCCTCTCCCAAGTACTCCTCCTCTCCCGCGGTGCTTGGTGAAGCCCTGCAGGATTGCCACGCTCCTCCATCACCACCACGTCGTTGTGCTGCTGCTGGATGGAGTCTTCCTCAACCTCTCCATCTCTCCTTGCTGGATCAAGGCATGGGAGACGTCATCGGGTTGTACGTGTGTTGAACGCGGAGGTGCCGTCCGTTCGGCACTAGGATCTCCGGTGATTTGGATCACGACGAGTACGACTCCTTCAACCCCGTTCTCTTGAACGCTTCCGCTTAGCGATCTACAAGGGTATGTAGATGCACTCTCCTTCCCCTCGTTGCTGGTTTCTCCATAGATAGATCTTGGTGACACATAGGAAAATTCTGAATTTATGCTACGTTCCCCAACAGTGGTATCAGAGCTAGGTCTATTGCGTAGATTCTTTGCACGAGTAGAACACAAAGTAGTTGTGGGCGTTGATGTTGTTCAATATGCTTACCGTTACTAGTCCAATCTTGTTTCGATGGTATTGTGGGATGAAGCAGCCCGGACCGACCTTACACGTACACTTACGTGAGACAGGTTCCACCGACTGACATGCACTTGGTGCATAAGGTGGCTAGCGGGTGCCAGTCTCTCCCACTTTAGTCGGAACGGATTCGATGAAAAGGGTCCTTATGAAGGGTAAATAGCAATTGACATATCACGTTGTGGTTTTGCGTAGGTAAGAAACGTTCTTGCTAGAAACCCATGGCAGCCACGTAAAACATGCAAACAACAATTAGAGGACGTCTAACTTGTTTTTGCAGGGTATGCTATGTGATGTGATATGGCCAAGAAGAATGTGATGAATATATGTGATGTATGAGATTGATCATGTTCTTGTAATAGGAATCACGACTTGCATGTCGATGAGTATGACAACCGGCAGGAGCCATAGGAGTTGTCTTTATTTATTGTATGACCTGCGAGTCATTGAACAACGCCATGTAATTACTTTACTTTATTGCTAACCGGTAGCCATATTAGAAGTAATAGTTGGCAAGACAACTTCATGAAGACACGATGATGGAGATCATGATGATGGAGATCATGGTGTCATGCCGGTGACGATGATGAGCATGGAGCCCCGAAGATGGAGATCAAAAGGAGCAAAATGATATTGGCCATATCATGTCACTATTTGATTGCATGTGATGTTTATCATGTTTATGCATCTTATTTGCTTAGAACGACGGTAGTAAATAAGATGATCCCTCATTAAAATTTCAAGAAAGTGTTCCCCCTAACTGTGCACCATTGCGAAAGTTCGTCGTTTCTAAGCACCACGTGATGATCGGGTGTGATGGATTCTTACGTTCACATACAACGGGTGTAAGCCAGATTTACACACGCGAAACACTTAGGTTGACTTGACGAGCCTAGCATGTACAGACATGGCCTCAGAACACAAGAGACCGAAAGGTCGAGCATGAGTCGTATAGTAGATACGATCAACATGAAGATGTTCACCGATGATGACTAGTCCGTCTCACGTGATGATCGGACACGGCCTAGTTGACTCGGATCATGTAATCACTTAGATGACTAGAGGGATGTCTATCTGAGTGGGAGTTCATAAGATGAACTTAATTATCCTGAACATAGTCAAAAAGATCTTTGCAAATTATGTCGTAAGCTCACGCTTTAGTTCCACTGTTTAGATATGTTCCTAGAGAAAATATAGTTGAAAGTTGACAGTAGCGATTATGCGGACAATAGAAAGCTTATGTCCTTAATGCACCTCTCAGTGTGCTGAACCCCAAACATCGTCTATGGATGTTGCGAACATCGAACATACACGTTTTGATAACTACCTGATAGTTCAGTTAAACGGTTTAGAGTTGAGGCACCAAAGACGTTTTCGAAACGTCGCGGAACATATGAGATGTTTTCGAGGGCTGAAATTGGGATTTCAGGCTCGTGCCCACGTCAAGAGGTATAAGACCTCCGACAATTTTTTTAGCCTGCAAACTAAGGGAGAAAAGCTCAATCGTTGAGCTTGTGCTCAGATTGTCTGAGTGCAACACTCACTTGAATCGAGTGGGAGTTGATCTTCCAGATGAGATAGTGATGTTTCTCCAAAGTCATTGCCACCAAGCTGCTAGAGCTTCATGATGAATTATAACATATCAGGGATAGATATGATGATCCTTGAGGTATTCACGATGTTTGACACCGCGAAAGTAGAAATCAAGAAGGAGCATCAATTGTTGATGGTTAGTGAAACCACTAGTTTCAAGAAGGGCAAGGGCAAGAAGGGATACTTCATGAAACGGCAAATCAGCTGCTGCTCCAGTGAAAAACCCAAGGTTGAACCGAAACCCGAGACTAAGTGCTTCTGTGATAAGGGGAATAGTCACTAGAGCGGAATTACCCTAGATACTTGGTAGATGAGAAGGCTGGCAAAGTCGATAGAAGTATATTGGATATACATTATGTTAATGTGTACTTTACTAGTACTCCTAGTAGAACCAGGGTATTAAGATACTGGTTCAGTTGCTAAGTGTTAGTAACTCGAAATAAAAGAGCTACGGAATAAACGGAGACTAGCTAAAGGTGAGCTGACGATATATGTTGGAAGTGTTTCCTGAAGGAAATATGCCCTAGAGGCAATAATAAAGTTATTATTTATTTCCTTATATCATGATAAATGTTTATTATTCATGCTAGAATTGTATTAACCGGAAACATAATACATGTGTGAATACATAGACAAACATAGTGTCACTAGTATGCCTCTACTTGACTAGCTCGTTGAATCAAAGATGGTTAAGTTTCCTAGCCATGGACAAAAGAGTTGTCATTTGATTAACGGGATCACATCATTAGGAGAATGATGTGATTGACATGACCCATTCCGTTAGCCTAGCACTTGATCGTTTAGTATATTGCTATTGCTTTCTTCACGACTTATACATGTTCCTGTAACTATGAGATTATGCAACTCCCGTTTTCCGGAGGAACACTTTGGGTACTACCAAACGTCACAACGTAACTGGGTGATTATAAAGGAGTACTACAGGTGTCTCCGAAGGTACATGTTGAGTTGGCGTATTTCGAGATTAGGTTTTGTCACTCCGACTTGTCGGAGAGGTATCTCTGGGCCCTCTCGGTAATGCACATCACTATAAGCCTTGCAAGCAATGTAACCAATGAGTTGGTTACGGGATGATGCATTACGTAACGAGTAAAGAGACTTTCCGGTAACGAGATTGAACTAGGTATTGGATACCGACGATCAAATCTCGGGCAAGTAATATACCGATGACAAAGGGAACAACGTATGTTGTTATGCGGTTTGACCGATAAAGATCTTCGTAGAATATGTAGGAACCAATATGGGCATCCAGGTCCCGCTATTGGTTATTGACCGAGAATGGTTCTAGGTCATGTCTACATAGTTCTCGAACCCGTAGGGTCCGCACGCTTAACGTTACGATGACAGTTTTATTATGAGTTTATAAGTTTTGATGTACCGAAGTTTGTTCAGAGTCCCGGATGTGATCACGGACATGACGAGGAGTCTCGAAATGGTCGAGACATAAAGATTGATATATTGGAAGCCTATGTTTGGACATCGGAATGGTTCCGGGTGAAATCGGGATTTTACCGGAACACCGGGGGGTTACCGGAACCCTCCCGGGGGATAATGGGCCTTAGTGGGCCAAGAGGGAGAAGAGGAGGGCCGGCCAGGGCAGGCCGCGCGCCCCTCCCCCCTTAGTCCGAATAGGACAAGGAAGGGGGGGGCGGCGCCCCCCTTTCCTCTTTCCCCTCCCCCCTTTCCTTCTCCACCAAGGCAAGAGGGGGGAGTCCTACTCCCGGTGGGAGTAGGACTCCTCCAGGCGCACCCCTAGGGGCCGGCCGCACCTCCCCCCTCCCTCCTTTATATACGGGGGCGGGGGGCACCCCAGAGACACACAAGTTGATCTACGGATCGTTCCTTAGCCGTGTGCGGTGCCCCCCTCCACCATATTCCACCTCGGTCATATCGTCGCGGAGTTTAGGCGAAGCCCTGCGCCGATAGAACATCATCATCGTCACCATGCCGTCGTGCTGACGGAACTCTTCCCCGAATCTTTGCTGGATCGGAGCCCGGGGATCGTCATCAAGCTGAACGTGTGCTGAACTCGGAGGTGCCGTAGGTTCGGTGCTTGGATCGGTCGGATCGTGAAGACGTACGACTACATCAACCGTGTTGTCATAACGCTTCCGCTTACGGTCTACGAGGGTACGTGGACGAACACTCTCCCCTCTCGTTGCTATGCATCACCATGATCTTGCGTGTGCGTAGGAAATTTTTTGAAATTACTACGTTCCCCAACAGTGGTATCAGAGCCTAGGTTTTATGCGTTGATGTTATATGCACGAGTAGAACACAAGTGAGTTGTGGGCGATACAAGTCATACTGCTTACCAGCATGTCATACTTTGGTTCGGCGGTATTGTGAGATGAAGCGGCCCGGACCGACATTACGCGTACGCTTACGCGAGACTGGTTTCACCGTTGCGAGCACTCGTGCTTAAAGGTGACTGGCGGGTGTCTGTCTCTCTCACTTTAGCTGAATCGAGTGTGGCTACGCCCGGTCCTTGCGAAGGTTAAAACAACACCAACTTGACGAACTATCGTTGTGGTTTTTGATGCGTAGGTAAGAATGGTTCTTGCTAAGCCCGTAGCAGCCACGTAAAATTTGCAACAACAAAGTAGAGGACGTCTAACTTGTTTTTGCAGGGCATGTTGTGATGTGATATGGTCAAGACGTGATGCTATATTTTATTGTATGAGATGATCATGTTTTGTAACCGAAGTTATCGGCAACTGGCAGGAGCCATATGGTTGTCGCTTTATTGTATGAAATGCAAACGCCCTGTAATTGCTTTACTTTATCACTAAGCGGTAGCGATAGTCGTAGAAGAAATAGATGGCGTAACGACAACGATGCTACGATGGAGATCAAGGTGTCGAGCCGGTGACGATGGTGATCATGACGGTGCTTCGAAGATGGAGATCACAAGCACAAGATGATGATGGCCATATCATATCACTTATATTGATTGCATGTGATGTTTATCCTTTATGCATCTTATCTTGCTTTGATTGACGGTAGCATTTTAAGATGATCTCTCACTAATTATCAAGAAGAGTTCTCCCTGAGTATGCACCGTTGCGAAAGTTCTTCGTGCTAAGACACCACGTGATGATCGGGTGTGATAGGCTCTACGTTCAAATACAACAGGTGCAAAACAGTTGCACACGCGGAATACTCAGGTTATACTTGACGAGCCTAGCATATACAGATATGGCCTCGGAACACGGAGACCGAAAGGTCGAGCGTGAATCATATAGTAGATATGATCAACATAGTGATGTTCACCATTGAAAACTACTCCATCTCACGTGATGATCGGACATGGTTTAGTTGATTTGGATCACGTGATCACTTAGATGACTAGAGAGATGTCTGTCTAAGTGGGAGTTCTTAAGTAATATGATTAATTGAATTTAAATTTATCATGAACTTAGTACCTGGTAGTATTTTGCAAATTGTGTTGTAGATCAATAGCTCGCGTTGTTGCTTTCATATGTTTATTTTGATATGTTCCTAGAGAAAATTGTGTTGAAAGATGTTAGTAGCAATGATGCGGATTGGATCCGTGATTTGAGGTTTATCCTCATTGCTGCACAGAAGAATTATGTCCTTGATGCACCGCTAGGTGACAGACCTATTGCAGGAGCAGATGTAGACGTTATGAACGTTTGGATAGCTCAATATGATGACTACTTGATAGTTTTGTGCACCATGCTTTATGGCTTAGAATCGGGACTTCAAAGACGTTTTGAACGTCATGGACCATATGAGATGTTCCGGAAGTTGAAGTTAATATTTCAAGCAAATACCCGAGTTGAGAGATATGAAGTCTCCAACAAGTTCTATAGCAAAAAGATGGAGGAGAATCGCTCAACTAGTGAGCATGTGCTCAGATTGTCTGGGTACTACAATCGCTTGAATCAAGTGGGAGTTAATCTTCCAGATAAGATAGTGATTGACAAAATTCTCTAGTCACCACCACCAAGTTAGTAGAACTTCGTGATGAACTATAGTATGCAAGGGATGACGAGAACGATTCCCGAGATCTTCGTGATGTTGAAATCAACGAAGGTAGAAATCAAGAAAAACATCAAGTGTTGATGGTAGACATGACCACTAGTTTCAAGAAAAGGGCAAAGGGAAGAAGGGGAACTTCAAGAAGAACGGCAAGCGAGTTGCTGCTCAAGTGAAGAAGCCCAAGTCTGGTCCTAAGCCTGAGACTAAGTGCTTCTACTGCAAAGGGATTGGTCACTGGAAGCGGAACTACCCCAAGTGATTGGCGGATAAGAAGGATGGCAAAGTGAACATAAGTATATTTGATATACATGTTATTGATGTGTACTTTACTAGTGTTTATAGCAACCCCTCAGTATTTGGTACTAGTTCAGTTGCTAAGATTAGTAACTCGAAACGAGAGTTGCAGAATAAACAAAGACTAGTTGAAGGGGAAATGACGATGAGTGTTGGAAGTAGTTCCAAGATTGATATGATCATTATCGCACACTCCCTATACTTTCGGGATTAGTGTTGAAACTAAATAAGTGTTATTTGGTGTTTGCGTTGAGCATGAATATGATTTGATCATGTTTATTGCAATACGGTTATTCATTTAAGTAAGAGAATAAACTGTTGTTCTGTTTACATGAATAAAACCTTATATGGTTACACACCCAATGAAAATGATTCATTGGATCTCGATCGTAGTGATACACATATTCATAATATTGAAACCAAAAGATGCAAAGTTAATAATGATAGTGCAACTTATTTGTGGCACTGCCGTTTGGGTCATATTGGTGTAAAGCGCATGAAGATACTCCATAAAGATGGATTTTCGGAATCACTTGGTTATGAATCATTTGATGCTTGCGAACCGTGCCTTTTGCGAAAGATGACTAAAACTCCGTTCTCCAGAACAATGGAACATGCTACTGACTTATTGGAAATAATACATATCGATGTATGCGATCCAATGAGTGTTGATGCTCGTGGCAAGTATCGTTATTTTCTGACCTTCACAAGATGATTTGAGAAGATATGGGTATATCTACTTGATGAAACATAAGTCTGAAATAGTTGAAAGGTTCAAAGAATTTCAGAGTGAAGTGGAGAATCATCATAACAAGAAAATCAAGTTTCTGTGATTTGATCGCGGAGACAAATATTTGAGTTACGAGTTTGGTCTTCAATTAAAACAATGTGGAATAGTTTCACAGCTCATGCCACCTGGAACACCACAACGTTATGGTGTGTCCGAACGACGTAACCGCACTTTATTGGATATGGTGCGATCTATGATGTCTCTTATCGGTTTTACCACTATCGTTTTGGGGTTGTGCATTAGAGACAACTGCATTCACATTTAAAAAAGGGCAGCATCTAAATCCGTTGAGACGACACCGTATGAACTATGGTTTAGCAGTAAACCTAAGCTGTCATTTCTTAAAAGTTTGGAGTTGCGATGCTTATATGAAAAAGGTTTTCAACCTGATAAGCTCGAACCCAAATCGGAGAAGTGCATCTTCATAGGATACCCAAAGGTAACTATTGGGTAGACCTTCTATCACAGATCCGAAGGCAAGTTATTCGTTGCTAAAATGGATCCTTTCTAGAGAAGAAGTTTCTCTCGAAAGAAGTGAGTGGGAGGAAAGTAGAACTTGATGAGGTAACTGTACCTTCTCCCGAATTGGAAAATAGTTCATCACTGAAATCAGTTCCAGTGATTCTTACACCAATTAGTGAGGAAGCTAATGATGATGATCATGAAACTTCAGATCAAGTTACTACAGAACCTCGTAGGCCTTCTAGGGTACGGTCCGCACCAGAGTGGTATGGTAATCCTGTTCTGGAAGTCATGTTACTAGACCATGATGAACCTACAAACTATGAGGAAGCGATGATGAGCCCAGATTCCACGAAATGGCTTGAGGCCATAAAATCTGAGATATGATCCATGTATGAGAACAAAGTATGGACTTTCATTGACTTGCTCAATGATCAGCAAGCCATGTTAAATAAATGGATCTTCAAGAGGAAGACGGACACTGATAGTAGTGTTACTATCTACTAAGCTCGACTTGTTGCGAAAGGTTTTCAACAAGTTCAAAGTGTTGAATACGATGAGATTTTCTCACTCGTATCGAAACTTAAGTCTGTCCAAATCATGTTAGCAGTTGCCACATTTTATGAAATCTGGCAAATGGATGTCAAAACTGCATTCCTTAATGAATTTATTAAAGAAGAGTTGTATATGATGCAACCAGAAGGTTTTGTCAATCCTAAAGATGTTAACAAAGTGTGCAAGCTCCAGCGATCCATCTGTGGACTGGTGTAAGCATCTCGGAGTTGGAATATACGCTTTGATGAGTTGATCAAAGCATATGGTTTTATACAGACTTTTGAAGAAGCCTGTATTTACAATAAAGTGAGTGGGAGCACTACAGCATTTCTGATAAGTATATGTGAATGACATATTGTTGATCGGAAATAATGTATAATTATTCTGCAAAGCATAAAGGAGTGTTTGAAAGGAGTTTTTCAAAGAAAGACCTCGGCGAAGCTACTTACACATTGAGCATCAAGATCTATATAGATAGATCAAGACACTTGATAAGATTTTTCAATGAGTACATACCTTGATAATTTTTTTAAATAGTTCAAAATGGAACAGTCGAAGAAGGAGTTCTTGCCTGTGTTGCAAAGTGTGAAGTTGAGTAAGACTCAAGACCCGACCATGGCAGAAAATAGAAAGAGAATGAAAAGTCATTCCCTATGCCTCAGTCATAGGTTCTATAAAGTATGCTATGCTATGTACCAGACCTATTGTATACCTTGCTCTTTATTTGGCAAGGGAGTACAATAGTGATCTAGGAGTAGATCACTGGACATTGGTCAAGAATATCCTTAGTAAGGACTAAGGAAATATTTCTCGATAATGGAAGTGATAAAAGAGCTCGTCGTAAAAGGTTACAGCGATGCAAGCTTTTACACCAATCCAGATGACTCTAAGTCTCAATCTGGATACATATTGAAAGTGGGAGCAATTAGCTAGAGTAGCTCCGTGCAGAGCATTATGGACATAGAATATTTGCAAAATACATACGGCTCTGAATATGACAGACCCGTTGACTAAGCTTCTCTCACGAGCAAAACATGATCACACCTTAGTACTCTTTGGGTGTTAATCACATAGCGATGTGAACTAGATTATTGACTCTAGTAAACCCCTTGGGTGTTGGTCACATGACGATATGAACTATGGGTGTTAATCATATACAGATATGAATATTGATGTTAAATCACATGGCGATGTGAACTAGATTATTGACTCTAGTGCAAGTGGTTTCCTGAAGGAAATATGCCCTAGAGGCAATAATAAAGTTATTATTTATTTCCTTATATCATGATAAATGTTTATTATTCATGCTAGAATTGTATTAACCGGAAACATAATACATGTGTGAATACATAGACAAACATAGTGTCACTAGTATGCCTCTACTTGACTAGCTCGTTGAATCAAAGATGGTTAAGTTTCCTAGCCATGGACAAAAGAGTTGTCATTTGATTAACGGGATCACATCATTAGGAGAATGATGTGATTGACATGACCCATTCCGTTAGCCTAGCACTTGATCATTTAGTATATTGCTATTGCTTTCTTCATGACTTATACATGTTCCTGTAACTATGAGATTATGCAACTCCCGTTTACCGGAGGAACACTTTGGGTACTACCAAACGTCACAACATAACTGGGTGATTATAAAGGAGTACTACAGGTGTCTCAGAAGGTACATGTTGAGTTGGCGTATTTCGAGATTAGGTTTTGTCACTCCGGCTGTCGGAGAGGTATCTCTGGGCCCTCTCGGTAATGCACATCACTATAAGCCTTGTAAGCAATGTAACCAATGAGTTAGTTACGGGATGATGCATTACGTAACGAGTAAAGAGACTTTCCGGTAACGAGATTGAACTAGGTATTGGATACCGACGATCAAATCTCGGGCAAGTAATATACCGATGACAAAGGGAACAACGTATGTTGTTATGCGGTTTGACCGATAAAGATCTTCGTAGAATATGTAGGAACCAATATGGGCATCCAGGTCCCGCTATTGGTTATTGACCGAGAATGGTTCTAGGTCATGTCTACATAGTTCTCAAACCCGTAGGGTCCGCACGCTTAATGTTACGATGACAGTTTTATTATGAGTTTATAAGTTTTGATGTACCGAAGTTTGTTCGGAGTCCCGGATGTGATCACGGACATGACGAGGAGTCTCGAAATGGTCGAGACATAAAGATTGATATATTGGAAGCCTATGTTTGGACATCGGAATGGTTCCGGGTGAAATCGGGATTTTACCGGAACACCGGGGGGTTACCGGAACCCTCCCGGGGGATAATGGGCCTTAGTGGGCCAAGAGGGAGAAGAGGAGGGCAGGCCGCACGCCCCTCCCCCCTTAGTACGAATAGGACAAGGAAGGGGGGGGGGGCGGCGCCCCCCTTTCCTCTTTCCCCTCCCCCCTTTCCTTCTCCACCAAGGCAAGAGGGGGGAGTCCTACTCCCGGTGGGAGTAGGACTCCTCCAGGCGCACCCCTAGGGGCCGGCCGCACCTCCCCCCTCCCTCCTTTATATACGGGGGCGGGGGGCACCCCAGATACACACAAGTTGATCTACGGATCGTTCCTTAGCCGTGTGCGGTGCCCCCCTCCACCATATTCCACCTCGGTCATATCGTCGCGGAGTTTAGGCGAAGCCCTGCGCCGGTAGAACATCATTATCGTCACCACGCCGTCGTGCTGACGGAACTCTTCCCCGAATCTTTGCTGGATCGGAGCCCGGGGATCGTCATCAAGCTGAACGTGTGCTGAACTCGGAGGTGCCGTACGTTCGGTGCTTGGATCGGTCGGATCGTGAAGACGTACGACTATATCAACCGCGTTGTCATAAAACTTCCGCTTACGGTCTACGAGGGTACGTGGACGAACACTCTCCCCTCTCGTTGCTATGCATCACCATGATCTTGCGTGTGCGTAGGAATTTTTTTGAAATTACTACGTTCCCCAACATTTCCAAGTTTGATATGATCAAACATCGCACGCTCCCTCTACCATCAAGATTAGTATTAAACCTAAATAATTGTCATTTGGTGTTTGCGTTGAGCATAGACATGATTGGATTATGTCTGTTGCAATACGGTTATTTATTTAAGGAGAATAATGGTTACTCTATTTATGTGAATAATACCTTCAGTGGTCTTGCACCTAAAGGAATGGTTTATTGAATCTCGATCGTAGTGAGACACATTTTCGTGCCAAAAGATATAAGATAGTAATGATAGTACCACTTACTTGTGGCACTGCCATGTAAGTCATATTGGTATAAAACGCATGAAGAAGCTCCATGTTGATGGATCTTTGGACTCACTCATTTTTGAAAAGTTTGAGACATGCGAACCATGTCTATTGGTGTATACGCATGAAGAAACTCCATGCAGATGGATCGTTTGGACTCACTTGATTTTGAATCACTTGAGATATGCAAATCATACCACATGGGCAAGATGACTGAAAAGCCTCGTTTTCAGTAAAATGGAACAAGATAGCAACTTGTTGGAAGTAACACATTTTGATGTGTGCAGTCCAATGAGTGCTGAGGCATGCAGTGAATATCGTTATGTTCTTACTTCACGGATGATTTGAGTAGATACTGAGTGTATTTACTTGATGAAACACAAGTCTGAATTATTGAATGGTTCAAGTAATTTCAGAGTGAAGTTGAAGATCATTGTGACAAGAGGATAAAAATGTCTATGATATGATCATAGAGATGTGTATCTGAGTTACGAGCTTTGGCACGCAGTTAAGACATTGTGGAAATTGTTTCACAATTAATACCGCCTGGAACACCATAATGTGATGGTGTGTCCGAACATCATAGTTGCACCCTATTGGATATGGTGCGTACCATGATGTCTCTTATCGAATTACCACTATCGTTCATGGGTTAGGCATTAGAGACAACCGCATTCACTTTAAAATAGGGCACCACCTAATTCCCTTGAGACGACACCGTTTGAACTATGGTTTGGAGAAACCTAAGTTGTCGTTTCTTAAAAGTTTGGGGCTGCAACGCTTATGTGAAAAAGTTTCAGGTTAATAAGCTCAAACCCAAAGCGGATAAAATGCATCTTCATAGGACACCCAAAACAGTTGGGTATACCTCCTAATTCAGATCCGAAAGCAATAGGGATTGTTTCTTGAATCGGGTCCTTTCTCGAGAAAAGTTTGTCTCGGAAAGTTGAGTGGGAGTATGGTGGAGACTTGATGAGGTTATTGAACCATCACTACAACTAGTGTGTAGCAGGGCACAGGAAGTTGTTCCTGTGGCACCTACACCAATTGAAGTGGAAGCTTATGATAGTGATCGTGAAGCTTCGGATCAAGTCACTACCGAACCTCGTAGGACGACAAGGACGCGTACTGCTTCGGAGTGGTATGGTGATCCTATCTTGAAGGTCATGTTGCTAGACAACAATGAACCTACGAGCTATGGAGAAGTGATGGTGGGCCCAAATTCCGACAAATGGTTAGAAGCCATGAAATCCGAGATAGGATCCATGTATCAGAACAAAGCATGGACTTTGGTGGAATTGACAGATAATCAGCAAGCCATTGAGATAAATGGATCTTTAAGAAGAAGACGAACGTGGATGGTAATGTCACCGTCTATGAAGCTCGACTTGTGGTGAAGAGTTTTTCACAAGTTCAAGGAGTTGACTACGATGATATTTTCTCACCCGTAGCGATGCTTAAGTCCGTCGGAATCATGTTAGCATTAGCTGCATTTATGAAATCTGGCAGATGGATGTCAAGACAAGTTTCCTTACCAGTTTTCGTAAGGAAAGGTTGTATGTGATACAATCAGAAAAGTTTTGTCGATCCTAAGGATGCTAAAAGGTATGCTGGCTCCAGCGATCCTTCTAAGGACTGGAGTAAGCATCTCGGAGTTGGAATGTGCGCTTTGATGAGATGATCAAAGATTTTGGGTTTATACAAAGTTCATGAGAAACTTGTATTTCCAAAGAAGTGAGTGGGAGCACTATAGAATTTCTGATGAGTATATGTTGTTGACATATTGTTGATCAGAAATGATGTAGAATTTCTGGAAAGCATATAGGGTTATTTGAAAGGTGTTTTTCAATAGAAAACCTGGATTAAGCTACTTGAGCATTGAGCATCAAGATCTATGAGGATAGATCAAAAATGCTTAATGGTACTTTCAAATGAGCATATACCTTGACATGATCTTGAAGGTGTTCAAGATAGATCAGTCAAAGAAGGAGTTCTTGCCTGAGATGTAAGGTATGAAGTTAAGACTTAAAGCTCGACCACGGCAGAAAAGAGAGAAAGGACGAAGGTCGTCCCCTATGCTTTAGACGTAGGCTCTGCAGTATGCTATGCTGAGTACCGCACTTGATGTGTGCCTTGCCACATGTCTGGCAAGAGGGTACAAAGGTGATCAAGGAGTGGATCACCAGATAGCGGTCAAAATTATCCTTAGAGGAATAAGGATATGTTTCTCGATTATGGAGGTGATAAAGAGTTCGATGTAAAGGGTTACGTCGATGCAAGCTTTAACACCTATCCGAATGACTCTGAGTAGCAAACCGGATACGTATAGTGGAGCAACCATTTGGAATAGCTCCAAGTAGAGCGTGGAAGCAATATTTACAATATGACCTAGAGATTTGCGAAGTACATACGGATCTGAATGCTGCAGACCCGTTGACTAAAACCTCTCTCACAAGCAAAACATGATCAAACCCCAGAACTCATTGAGTCTTAATCACATGATGATGTGAACTAGTTTAATGACACTAGTAAACTCTTTGGATGTTGGTCACATGGTGATGTGACCTGTGAGTGTTAATCACATGGCGATGTGAACTAGATTATTGACTCTAGTGCAAGTGGGAGACTGTTGGAAATATGCCCTAGAGGCAATAATAAATTAGTTATTATTATATTTCCTTGTTCATGATAATCGTTTATTATCCATGCTATAATTGTATTGATAGGAAACTCAGATACATGTGTGAATACATAGACAACACCATGTCCCTAGTAAGCCTCTAGTTGACTAGCTCGTTGATCAATATATGGTTATGGTTTCCTGACCATGGACATTGGATGTCACTGATAACGGGATCACATCATTAGGAGAATGATGTGATGGACAAGACCCAATCCTAAGCCTAGCATAGAGATCGTGTAGTTCGTATGCCAAAGCTTTTCTAATGTCAAGTATCATTTCCTTAGACCATGAGATTGTGCAACTCCCGGATACCGTAGGAATGCTTTGGGTGTACCAAACGTCACAACATAACTGGGTGGCTATAAAGGTGCACTACAGGTATCTCCGAAAGTGTCTGTTGGGTTGGCACGAATCGAGACTGGGATTTGTCACTCCGGTAAACGGAGAGGTATCTCTGGGCCCACTCGGTAGGATATCATCATAATGTGCACAATGTGACCAAGGGGTTGATCACGGGATGATGTCTTACGGAACGAGTAAAGAGACTTGCCGGTAACGAGATTGAACAAGGTATCGGCATACCGACGATCGAATCTCGGGCAAGTACAATACCGCTAGACAAAGGGAATTGTATACGGGATTGATTGAGTCCTTGACATCTTGGTTCATCCGATGAGATCATCGTGGAACATGTGGGAGCCAACATGGGTATCCAGATCCCGCTGTTGGTTATTGACCGGAGAACGTCTCGGTCATGTCTTCATGGTTCCCGAACCCGTAGGGTCTACACACTTAAGGTTCGATGACGCTAGGGTTATAACGGAAGTTTGTATGTGGTTACCGAATGTTGTTCGGAGTCCCGGATGAGATCCCAGACGTCACGAGGAGTTCCGGAATGGTCCGGAGGTAAAGATTTATATATGGAAAGTTGTTGTTCGGGTTCCGGAAAAAGTTCGGGTTTTTTCGGTATTGTACCGGGAAGCTTCCAGAAGGTTCCAGAGGATTCTGAAGGGGTCCGGAGGTCCGGAAATTGTTCCACCACGTCCAATACAGCAGCATGGGCTGTAGGGGGGCGCCCTAGCCTTAATGGGCCAGGGGCACCAGCCCCCCCAAGGCCCATGCGCATGGGAGAGGGGAAACCCTAAGGGGGCGGGCCTCCACTTGACTTGGGAGGCACTCCTCCCCCCCCTTGGCCGCCGCCCCTCCTCAGATTGGATCTGAGGGGGACGGCCCCCCTCTCCCTTGCCCCTATATATATGTGGGGGGTGGGAGGGCAGCCACAACCACAAGTTCTGGTGCAGCCCTCCCCCTCTCCCAAGTACTCCTCCTCTCCCGCGGTGCTTGGTGAAGCCCTGCAGGATTGCCACGCTCCTCCATCACCACCACGCCGTTGTGCTACTGCTGGATGGAGTCTTCCTCAACCTCTCCCTCTCTCCTTGCTGGATCAAGGCATGGGAGACGTCACCGGGCTGTACGTGTGTTGAACACGGAGGTGCCGTCCGTTCGGCACTAGGATCTCCGGTGATTTGGATCATGACGAGTACGACTCCTTCAACCCCGTTCTCTTGAACGCTTCCGCTTAGCGATCTACAAGGGTATGTAGATGCACTCTCCTTCCCCTCGTTGCTGATTTCTCCATAGATAGATCTTGGTGACATGTAGGAAAATTTTGAATTTATGCTACGTTCCCCAACAACAATTATCTGTCTCGAGCATGACATTGACAAGGCAGTTAACCTGAAGTTGCTACTGTATATGTTTGAAATGATGTCAGGTTTGAAAGTTAATTTTCAAAAAAGTGAGATTTTGACTGTGGGGGGAGACGATGATGTTATTAAGCAATATGCAGATCTTTTCAATTGTGATGTTGGGAGCTTCCCCATCAAATACTTGGGTATGCCTGTTAGTTATACCACTTTGAGAAACTCTGATTGGGAATTCATTGTATGCAAATATCTGAAAAGATTTGAAGCTTGGGTGGGCAATGCTGCCTCCATGGGAGGGAGACATACCCTTTTAGACTCTGTCGTCACCCAGTTATCATTGTATCATATGTCTATGTGGTTGATGAACAAAACTTTCATTGAAAAACTGGATAAGTATAGAAGAAGATTCTTCTGGCAAGGTTGTAACAAGAAAAAAAAAGATATTATCTTGTGAAATGGAGCAGGATCTGTAGATCCAAAGAGAAAGGTGGCCTGGGGATTAAGGACCTACATAAACAGAACATCAGTCTGATGGTGAAATGGTGGTGGAAGCTTGAAACACAAAGTGGGGTGTGGCAGGATATCGTTCGTGCTCGCTACTTGCGGAATAGGACAGTAGCGGATGTTGCCCCAAGGTTTTCTGACTCTCCGAGTTGGAAAGCCCTGCTAAAAGTCAAGGAAATTTACATGGCTGGTAGGAAAGTTATTGTTGAATCTGGGAACATTGCTAGGGTGTGGAGCGATCCTATTAACAGACTGATTCCGTTCAAGGATCAATACCTACAGCTCTTTGATATTTGTAATGTCCCTGAGTGCACCATTAAACAAGTGCTAAATGTGGAGACCGACTCCTTTTTCAGGCGCAGACTCAATTCTGCTCTCGTTGACCAATGGGGGCCAGTTTTAGATGCAGTTAATAAACTTCCTCTTACTGACAAAGAAGATCGAGTGGTTTGGAGTTTGAACCAGAATGGTAAGTTTAGTACCAAATCTGTTTACAAATGGCTGGAAAAACCTCTCAACGGATGCCATTATAAATGGATTTGGAAGGCCAAAATCCCTCTAAAGATCAAAATTTTTATGTGGCAACTCTCGCAAGACGCAGTGTTGACTAGACAGGTGATGCGCCATAGGAAATGGCCTGGAAATCCTGTGTGCTCCTTTTGCAATGAGATAGAAACTTCCCAGCACCTGTTCTTTACTTGTTCTGTTGCGCGAGTGGTGTGGCGATCTATTGGGGTAGCCATTGGCACCGATAAGTGTCTAGATAACTACTGGCAATTCTTTGCGTGGTGCCACTCCTTTCTTCCAGGAGGGGGTAAATTCTATACGGTTGGACTTGCAGCCGCGTGTTGGGCAATCTGGCTCGCTCGTAATAAGGCTACGTTTGAAAAAAAGCAAATCAAGTCTCCTTTTGAAATCGTGTTCTCCATGTGTTCTTTTCTTTTGTACTGGACATGACTGCAGAAAGGTGAAGACGTCGACAAGCTCCGCTCAGGTGCCGAGATGCTCAGGGCCAGCACGATGCAGCTGATGAGGCTTTGCGGGGCTGCCGCCCAGCCGATTGGAGGAGCTTGAAAGTACGTGGTGGACTCTTGCTGCTTTTGGAGCGAACGAAGCGGGCGTGCTGCTGGGAAAGCCTTCTTCCTTCATAGTGGCTTTTAGTCTGCGCTTTGTGATCTTTTGTTGTGTTGGCATGTTTTTCTCTTTGGGTGTACTGGAGCTTGGTGCTCATGAATTGTATGTGTTACCAGGTTTTCGCCCCATAGCGTTCGGGTCGACGGCGACCGAATGGCAGTGGGTTTCCTGGTAATGCTTGAACTCGCCTTACCTCTTTCCCTCTCCCCGACTTTGTATTCGGAACTGGTTGCATTTCTGTTGTTTGCAATGGAAAGGGGTAATGCCCGGTTCAAAAAACAAAACAAAATGAAGTAATCATGGTCCATCCCTTCTCATTCATTCAAGCATATCCCATTCTCATTACCCCGCAAAAAAAAAATCCCATTCTCATTAGTCCAACCAAACATAACAACTGGTTACTGGTGCATCACACTAAGCCCAACAAATAGCTAATCTCAATGTATCCATCCTCTCTCCTTCCAACTGCATACTAAGTGGATAAAGTTTTGTTTCAAGTTGCAGATTGATCATGATAATCCCTGTTTCAAACAAGCTTTTGTCTATTTCACCTTTGGGCTATTCAAAAATTTCTGGTTTTGCAGGTATTTTTCATAATCATCAACTGCTAATTAACTAACCTAAGTATATCAGCACTAACGAGAGGATCACATTTGACACACACGTGCAGCGGTGCTCCATTTTCGGTCGCGTGTGTGCTGCCATTTCTTCTAGTGGCCCACTAGTTCGCACCATGCGTTGTGCATAAGAGGCATCCATGGCTTTGGTCCCACTATGAAAAATATGTACCTTCTTATATACTTCTATCGTTATGCACGTGGGGCAATCACATAGGGGCAGTTGCCTGCCATTATTTTCTTTGCATATTCTGATTTATTCCCTTCTTATCTGGTGTCAGGGGCTGGACTACTGGACAGTAAAGTGTATCATTTTCCTTGTTTATGTTACTGCCATAGAAGAAATACAATTGCTACATATATTTTTTTTCTCTAGAAAGTGTTTTGTTATTTTTTTGCTCTAGAAAGTGTTTTGTTAGAAGTTAATTAAATCAGAATCTATGTTGTAGACGATGCAAGCTAATTGGAAGCCTTATATTTCATGGGTAGTGAAGCCTTCTATTTGGTAGTAGAAATATTTCTAGCCGGTTAGTTGAAAGCTTCATTTTGTATGTTTGGTAGTACAGCACGATAGCAAGTTGCAGCTCGTCGACTTGGAAGTACCAAGGTACACTTCATCAAGTTGAAAGCTTCGGTTTGGTGTCCACCAAGTTAGAAACGTCAATGTGTGATATAAGGATTCATCAAACTACAAAGAGGAAGTTTGTGATTCGTTGAGTTCGAAGCTTCAAGTCCAGCAAAAGAAGGTGCAACCGTCCAAGTGGAAAGCTCGGACTAGAGAAAGTGATCAGCTGAAAATTTTACACTAAAAACAGAAACTTTGTACTTGATCACTAAAGGCTACAACTAATCTTGCTCTTAATAACATACACTAGCATTGATCTGTTTATATACACCAGCGTACAGGTTCAGTTACAGCTCAAAGCTTGGTGGATAATTAAGAGCAAGGTCCCTTGACCTTCTATATTCTAGCACTAAGCTATAATGCTAGGCAGCACTAACTGAAGTTTAACAGAACGAAAAATTAAAAAACAGCTGGTGGTGTTTCCTTTTCCTTTTGCCATGCGAGTATCCTTGCTCACGGCGTACTGATGAACCTATCCAAAAGTACATATAACAGCGGTTTCAGTGACAATCATAACGGGGTGGTGGCGCAGTTGGCTAGCGCGTAGGTCTCATAGCTAAAGTGAGTGATCCTGAGGTCATTCCTGAATTATTAGTCCACCGATTAGTGATTTTTCTCCGTGCTGCTGACCCTGAGTATGTTAACTAGATTTGTGGTAGGCAATCATCTCTAGAGCAGCTGTTAGCACCTTAGAGTAAATCTGGCAAGGAAAGCAAAAACTACCTTCCTTGAAGACAGTGGAAACCATGTCTACAAAAGAGAGGCCTTACTCTTGGACCGCGGTCTGTGAATGGTGTGGATTTGCTCCATGTATTATCTGCCTGATGAATCATCTGTGGGCTATCATGCTTGTAGAACGCCTGCAAAGTTCTCACCATAAAAGGACAGGCAATATTCACCTCCATTGCAGAGAGATTTTTGAGCTGTAGAAATGCACGAAAAAAGAAGCATCAGGCAGAGAGCAAGAGATAAACCTCATTATCTTACAAACATAGTGAGCACAAGATTTAGTCTCAAGACTGATGTATCACAAATTCACAAGTAACCAATAATATGTCCAGAAAAAAAATGTTGCGGAAAGGGCAACTTATTAAAGCACTTTGGAACATCACGAAACTTTGCATGTAGTAAAACGTTAAACAGTGATCACACAAAATAATTATATTTTTTCAAAGTTTAGTGTTCATCCCGTGCATATGCACCTGGACACGGCCTCTATAAAGGAAACGACGCGCAACAAGCGGCGTCGTTTAAATTCTAACTCTCCCTCCCAAAGTAGTTGATTCCAGCATATAAGAACATGGTTTGTCGACTGCGCGAGGGATTTCTTTACCATTCAACCAGCGCGGTTTTTCAAGACTTGATCCATCAGATCATAAAATTTGGATAGTGGTGAACGAGTGTTTTTGCTATTCAGATGAAAGACCCATGAAAGGAGGAAATCTGAGGCGCGTTACAGACGCCCATTTTTAAAATTGATCTATATATCTCGTTTTTGTACAATTTAGATGGATGGATCAAACAAACCTGATCGATGATTCATGCTGGGTGGTCTAATCCGAGCATACCGAGGGATCATGCCTCCAGTAAACGTCGACTATACGCATGCGACTCGCTAATTTCCTTTTTCTTATGACAAGACTAATAGAAGTAACTCGCATTCTTCCTGGCTACCACGTACGGTCCTGCCAATCTAAAATCAGATTGGAGGCGAAAAACTAAATCAGAGACAAATAAATAACTCAGAGACACACGATAGAAAAGGCCTATTAGCTCAGCTGGTTAGAGCGTCGTGCTAATAACGCGAAGGTCGCAGGTTCGAGACCTGCATGGGCCATTTATCTTTTCTTTCTTCTCTTTCTTCTCTTTTTTTCACTGTTGAAACTGCAAAAAAGAATAGAAAAAAACAATTTTGGCTTCGCCCGGGTTCGAACCGGAGACCTTCAGTGTGTTAGACTGACGTGATAACCAACTACACCACGAAACCTTTGTGTTGCAATTATCCACGAACTATCTTATAGACAAGTAGGTTATTGCTTATTGTAGCGCCCACTGGGGTTGGTTAGACAAACCAGTGACATGTCAGATTGAGATCCTACAACAAGAAAAGGAACAAGTGTGTGATATTACATTAAAAATACTCAAGAATTTCATCTACATTAAGCAATGGCTACTGGAATGGATTTTTGATGCTTCAGACTTCCACTCTATGGTGCTAACAGTTGCATACTGTAGATATTTTTTTGAAACTATGATGATTTTTATGGCAAATTCGGAAACTATACACCATAATGCAGAAAAATCAAAAGTATCACTCCGTCGGCCTCCTGTTGGTCGAAGAGGGACTTTTCGGCCTACCGTTGGCCAAGAGGGACTTTTCAGCCAACCGTTGGCCAAAAAGTACTTTTTGGCCAACACCTGCTCTACTATTTTAGAAAATTCATATCAATTAGGATTTTTAGTATTTTAATTTGATTCTTTTTGCATTAGATTAAAAATTTTATGAGGTTTCTGTAGATATCAAGTTTGAATAGATTTGAAAGTTTGAATTTGAATTTTCATGAATTTGCTCAATCACTAGATTGCCTATAATTTGAGCTAGGAACATTTTTCAGATGATTCTTTTTGCTACTGGTTCTTTGTGAATTTGTTTATCAGTACTAATTAATTGGAAAATGTTATTATTATTTAAAATTAGGTTTTTATGAAAACAGTTATGTTTTAGTGTTTTATAGGTTTTATGCTATTTCTTTTAATTTTAGTTGCTTTAAATTTTTTTCTTTGGTTTTTTTGACATATTCTTTTTGTTTCTGTTTAGTTATCAGTAGCTATTTTATTTGTAGTATTTTTTTGTATTTTATTTCTTATCCTACTAGAAAACTTGTTTTGAGCTTCATAGGAGTTTATATTTAAAAGTGCCTTGTAAATCCTGTACAACCATTGCTGTTTTATACATGAAAATAAAATACTTTCCCTCAATATTTTTTCCTCCATTTTCTTTCCCGTCATTTTCTTTGCCGCCATTTTCTCCTGCCACCCGCCATTCTCTCCCGCCACACTAAGGAGTGCTGCATTGACGGAGGATGACGATGATGCCTTCATGTGAAGTGTGAAACACTGTATGAGAGAAGTCATAAGTGTGAAACACTCTCCGATGATGATGACGAAGCTGCAAACACTTATGACTTCTCTGAGACAGTGTTTCACACTCCTCCAGCAGCACCGACGCAGGAGACACAGACCGTGTCAGACGATGTTATCTACGATCGTGGACACCGTGAGGCTTGTTTTATAAGTTGAGAACTGAAGATGGCGAGAAAGAAGATGGCGGGAAAGAAGATGGCGGGAGAGAATGGCGGGAAAGAAAATGGAGGGAGAAAATGGCGGGAAATAAAATGGCGGGAGAAAATGAAGGGAGAGAATGGCGTAAAAACCTAATTTTAAATAATCCTAAAATTCACCAATTAATTACTACTGATAAACAATGTCACAAAGAACCAGTAGCAAAAAGAATCATCTTAAAAGAATACTCCTAGCTCAAATTATAGGCAATCTAGTGATTTGAGAAAATTCATGAAAATTCAAATTCAAACTTACAAATCAAGTCAAACTTGATATCTACAGAAACTTCATAAAATTTCTAATCTAATGAAAAAAGAATCAAATTAAAATACTAAAAATCCTATTTGATATGAATTTTCTAAAAAGTAGAGCAGATGTTGGCCGAAGAGGGACTCTTGGGCCAACTGTTGGCCGAAAAGTACTTTTTGGCCAACAGTTGGCTGAAAAGTCCCTCTTCGGCCAACGGTTGGCCGAAAAGTCCCTCTTCGGCCAACAGGAGGCCGACGGGGTGATACTTTTGATTTTTCTTCATTAGGGTGTATAGTTTCCGAATTTGCTATAAAAATCATCATAGTTTCAAAAAAAATCCATACTGTAAGAAATGGATAGTACACTCCTTGTCAAAGTGGTGGGGAAAATTAAATACATTGACTTCATATTGGCCAACAATTTCAGATCGGCTGTCCCAACAGCCGTGAGAACCTGGCATCAATCCCATAATGGTCTCTGCCGCCGGAAGGGTCGGTTCTGATCAATGTAGATGTTGCAATCTTCTCTGAATCAAAACGCATGTGTATTGGTGTTTTAATTCAGAATCACATGGGTATGGTACTGGCTGCTTGCAGACGATATGTGGACCGAGTTGAAAATCCAGAACTGGGGGAAGCTATTGCAATGCGTCATGCGCTGTTATTTGCGGAGGAAGCTGGGTAGATTGTGGTGGCATCTGATTGTTTGATCTTGGTTACCAAAGTAAAGAGTAAAATGGTTGAAAGATCTCATATATGTGCCGTTGTGTTTGATATAAAAAAATAGGGTCTCAAACTTCTCATCTCGTAAGTTTACTCGTGTACATCGAATCCCCTTGTTAGAGTCTGAACCGAAATGGAGCTCTCCCGTGCGTTTGGATTCTGGACCGTCGGATCGAAATTTCCTCGCGATACAGGCCGTCGGATCTCGATCCAAATCGCTGTGGGTTGTTGGATATTTACCGGATCAACTTCCGCCGTCGGATAAAATTCCAATTGCATCAGAATGTAATATCCTTGCCCCCACCGGGGTATTTTGGTCATTTCGCGTTGGGGGGTATAAAAAGGGACCGCTGTCGTGGGACGACCTAGCCGCATCCTCCCTCCCGCACTCGCGCCTCCCCCGCGCCGCCTCCGGCTCTCCCCTCCCGCGCGCCTCCTATCCCCTCCCCTCCCACGCGCCTCTCTCCTCCCACCCACATCGCCGCCGCCGCCACCCACCGCCTCTAACCGCGCCGTCG
>NC_041381.1:658936726-658947336 GCF_002162155.2 Triticum dicoccoides
GGTTTAGATCCCTTTTTCTAAAGCTCAAGACTTATAGTTCAGTTTGTGTGCAACAACTTGGGAGGGACAAAAGAGCAGGTCGCTGGTAGATGACGGGGGAGCAAGCAAGGACTGATGGGTGCATCACTACACTGCTACCCGTTTCTCAACTTTTGCTTTACACGGCACTATTTCAACAGGTATAATTGTTTCAGTAATTTCAGTTCTTGCAAGTCATCATTTTGCTAAGAGAAAATTGATGCATCACATTACTAATGAAGTGGGTTTACTGAAACCTTTCACTTTCAAGGTAGGAGACTAATATGAACTGCCAATGTAATTTCTTTTTATTTGTGATTCTTGTTTTTAATTGATTGACTGGTGTGCATATGATTTCTAATATATGAATTACTTCGTCTTGTGTATTGAATATAGGATTTAGCTACAAATAATCATTAATCAACTAATGTAATTTCTTTGCCAAGTTGTAGTTAGAGTTAAATGTGCCACTGGTTATTTTATATCCTTTATTTATTCTTATTCTTCTAAATGAAATAGGAGATTTGTTGGTGCTCCATTAACTAAATATCACTGACAAAATGTTGTTCTCATTTCAGTTGAGAGAAAAGTTGCATACTTTGTGAACCAATTGGAGATTCATGTTGTTTCCCTGGATATTGTGTAGTTAGAGTTGATGTCACTGGTTATTTTATATCATTTGTTACTATTCTTTAATCGCCAAATCATATAGGAGATTTTGTTGGTGCCCAATTAACCAAATGTTACTGACAAAACTGACAAAATGTTGTTCTTATTTCAGTTTGAGCGTAAATTGCATACTCTATAAACTAACGGGAGATTTCTGCTGTTACCAGAATATTGTAGGAAGGATGGACTATGAAGGGAAACACTGGTGTTCTAATATAGATGTTCTGTGTTTGAGATATTGCCTTGGTAGCTGGATGCCTTGGTGCAAGACAATCAAGGTAAGATTGATCCCCTGTACCCATGAGTTTGCTGGAATTTTGTCCATTTTGGGCCTAGCCCAGTAGCAGTTTCAGAAATTCCTAGTAAATCCTAGAGGCCCACGCAGCTCATTTGTGCAAGGCAAGAGGTGGAACTAAAGTTTAGTCCCACATTGCTAGTTTAGAGAGAGTTGGACCTCTTTATAAGGGAGGCTCCTTCCCCACTTGTATGAACATGAGAACAAGAGGGACATCCACGCGCGCTCCTCCTCCGCCGCCCGCCTCGTCACGACGCGCCGCGCCGCGCCGCGCCGCGGGTTGCGGGAACGAGCCGATGTCTAAATTTTCGCCACGCACTACGGGTATACAAAAGGTCAATCGGGAGATGGAAAATTTTTGCTGTAGTGGAGATTAAATGCGAACGCTGCACCCTTCGGCTGCTGTCTGTTTGTTCCATCTCCCTCGGTCCCTTCAGCTCCCGACGCTACCCTCTCGCCTCCTTATCTTGCGCCTATAAAAGGGAGGTTGCTCCTCTCAGAAAGACGCACCAGAACTACTTCTTCCTCTCGCCATCGATTCCTGAGCACTGCGCTGCTGCTACGATCTTCTCCATCCCGGCTTGCGGCGTGCACCGCAGGTCGAGATAGTAGGCCTCCGAAACCGCACTCTTTGAGTCATGTACGGGAGAAGGGTGATAAGGTTTTTGGGGAGCGCTCAGCGTGACTACTGGCTTCTTCATCACGGACAATCCGGTCGCCGACGACTACTTCCCGGACGACGACTTCTTCCCGGACGTCCACAACCTCCTCAACGACATGGCAGGCGAGGACACCGACCCCAAGTCCAGCGCTTCTGCTGCTGCTCTGTCGTACGTGTTCTTCTCCTTTCTGTTAGAAGTCCTGTTACAGTTCTTGGCTCTAGTTTCTGTCCTACGTATGTTAGGCTCTATGTCATATAAGCAACTTCATCTAGTGACTATTCTAGATGTGTTTACCTCAAGTTCATATATGCGGATGATGTTTACCTTCTCTCTGTCAGATTGCATGACTTGCTTTATATTTGCTATTTTAGTCATGTTTTATCTACTATTTCTGTTAATAAAATCATTCAGAAAATTGCTCATATTTCCAACAGAGTTCACTTCTCATGTAGAGCTAATAGTCCTGTTATTTTTTTATACACTATGGCAGAGTAGAGATATATTGTGTATGCCAACATGTATGCAAGAGTAATAGTAATATGATACTTCTGATTGTAGATCCAAGGTTTTAAACCCATAAAAAATGCTATCAGTTCTCATATCAAATTTTTATGCCAAATGTGCATGCTCAAAGATTTTGGTTGGCAACTTATAGTGTGTATCAAAGGATTCTAAAAAAAATAAGGTTGAGTTGTTATTGGACATTGGACCTTTATATCTTTTGCATGAAATTTTATTTACTACTTGAGCTCTGTATTTTTCCTGTGCATATCTTTGTGCTAAAAAATGCATTTCTGTTAAATAGTAATTCCTAACTAATTGTTTCTGATAAACAATGATGCCTTCCTTGCACAGGTTGTTTGATGCGTTCGTGCTCGTCGGCGGGACGGTGCAAGGCGCAACTCCGACGCGGTCCCTCGCCGGTTGGATGGCGTTCAGGCGCAACCCCGGCGCGCACTAAGTACTGCCTCGGCTACAGCCTCCCTCTATGAGGTCCATATTCCTCCCGCTCCTCTGCTTCGGCTACTGTATGGGACATGGCCATGGCTATATTGATGTGGTGCTTGTCTGGTTGATGCTCTATGCCCTACTCATGCATCGGTTCCTACTTGAGCTTTGTACTTGTGGATCCATGCCATTTTAGGGTTTGCAGGCTGTTGTTCATGTTTAGTTGCTATCATAGGAGCTAATGTGATGCTCTGGTTTACATGTGGATGCCCTGGTCCTATAGCTATGCTCCTGGATTTGCTAGATTGATCAGTGGCGTTCGTGCTAGGGCGATGATGATTAATCGTGGCTGAAATAAGTGTGCCTTTGAGCAATCGTGGCACCTGTGCATATCAGGTTGGATCCTCCCTCTTGTCTCTAGAATCCTTTTTGATCCTGTGATACATGTTGTTGTTCTTGGATGGTCATTCTTGTTGAGTGATAACCAGGGCAGCTCAACTGTATGAACAGATTGATCTGGTGATAAGAGATGACGGGGTAGGTTATATGATCGAGGAAAGGTGAATCTGAGCCCGCTATGCATCCCCTTGTCAGAGTCTGAACCGAAATGGAGCTCTCCCGTGTGTTTGGATTCTGGACCGTCGGATCGAAATCTCCCCGCGATACAGGCCGTCGGATCTTGATCCAAATCACTGTGGGTCGTTGGATATTTACCGGATCAACTTCGGCCGTCGGATAAAATTCCAATGGCAACAGAATGTAATACCGTGCCCCCACCAGGGCATCTGGGTCATTTTGCTTGGGGGGGTATAAAATGACCGCGGCTTCCTGCGATGAAAACCTAGCTGCCGCCTCCTCTCTCACACGCTCTTGCAGCTGCCTCCCTCCCTCCCACGCAGGTGGTTCCCATGGCGATGGCGGCAGCTGCCACGGAGGAGGGCAGCATATCAGCGGCGCCGACAATGGTGTCCGTGGCGGCTATGCAATGAACCATGAACCATTTTTTATTTGTATTTAAAGGTGTTGCTTATTTATGCTCAAGTGGTGTTTGTGCTAGGGCGATGATGATTACCTTGGCTGGAATTAGTGTGCCTTTGAGCAATCAAGGCACCGTTGGGTATCAAGTTGGATCCTCCCTCTTGTCTCTAGAATCCTTTTTGATCCTGTAATACTTGTTGTTGTCCTTGGATGGTCATTCTTGTTGAGTGATAACCAGGGCAGCTCTACTGTATAAACATATCGATCTGGTGATAAGAGATGATGGGGGTAGGTTATATGATCGAGAAAAGGCAAATCTGAGCCCACTATGCAATAAAACTGCAGCTACCTCCCCTAATGTGTGTAATATTGAAGGAAAAAAAGAACTTTTCATGTCTTGCTACTTTAAAATTCCAAAAGGTTCATTCTTCCTTTGCTGGTTACTTAACCATGTTTTTTGTTTTGCTTTGGTTCTGGTTGAGATACTAAAGGTTGTTTATATATGAAAAGAACAGACACTTATAGTTTTGTATGCCTCAACTGTAGCTTAGGATCCAGTGTTGTAGTGCTTTGCCTAATTAAAAAACCTCTAATCAATAATAGTCGTTTTTTCCTTATGATTTGAACTCTGAGAGGGCCATTGATTCTTGATCTTAAGGTGACCCCATTTTTCTATGCCTCATGCTCATGCTGCTCTATGTTCCTTTTTTAAAAAAATTGCTTGCATTTTGGGTTGGTTTTCTGCTCTCTGTTCCCTTTTAGCGTTTCTTTCCGTTGTTGCTGCACTCCCTTTTCTGTATACTACATGATCTTTTTGTATCTCATTTTGCCGCTTCTTGGTTATTAGATGCTTTGAGTTTGAGTGGCTTGAAGATACAGATTATACAATGTTCTGTTCTGTCATATGCCATCTTGATATGGATACAATGTTAGCTTTTGATATGAGCTAGAATTATGTTGCCCCACCATCTTGAAAATGTGATAAATAAAAGCCTACAATGCTCGTTTATTTGTATTTACAGGCTTCGTTGTGCAGATAATTTACTCTTTGTTCCATAGGATCACATTTGGTAGTGGCGTGACCTGAACCTTGATGCTTTCTTCTTGCTGCTGATGCTGTATTCTGTAATGGAACTGTTAGATAAGGTAGTTAACTATCTACCGTAGGTCTTAGTAGTGCAGATTCATTTTCTTTTCTAGGGTGTGCAGAACAAAATCAGGAGATGGTAGTAACTGGCAGCTACTTCTGAGTACAAATTTTGCTTTTCTGGATTATCATAGTCCTTTTGTTTCTCACAATGAAGCCGTCGGGCAGTGCTCCAATATTGTATTACTGGGCAGTGCACGCCGTTGCTACCAGTTGCGCCTTGCGCGGCCGAGGGGCGCCAGCCGCAGGTGCTCGATGCGGCGCTCCCCTGTCACTCCTTCTGCGACCGCTGTAGGTGTTCCCCGGTCGTTCTTCCTCCTCCACTGGCAGGAGGGGCTCGGCTGCAGTTCTGCTACAGTCAATCTCTCTCTCTCTCTGCTCCACCCATCATCATGGAATTGCAGGTCGTTCATTAACACTATTTGATATCTGAGAACTAGAAATGCTGAAATCTGAAAACTGGAATCTCCAGTTAACGGAATTTTTGAACGTTTAATCTTGTCTAACTATTTGTGAGGTTTATTGGGGTTTCCAGTAGATAAAACATAACCCTATGTATTTATAAATGGAGCAAAACTGTATTTATAGAACTTCAGAGAATATATTGTTGTCTTCTTCATATTCTTTTATTACTGGAGCCACCATACAAAACTCTCTAGAGCAGAACTCTATTTCAACTATAAATGACAGGAACAAAACTTTTATATATTTTTTGTGTGTGTAGATGCTTAAGCTTAAGCTTCTGTTATTTGCTTCAGTTAGAGATTAAAGAAGACTGAAATTGAGTCGATGGTGTATATACTTGATATATATAAATGGTCAAAATACGGAAGTGCTTTTATGGAAGTCAAATATGCAGTTGTCTTCGTGTTTGAATCTTCATTGTTGATTCCAAGTTTGCTGCTTCCCAAAAAGTGGAGATTTGTAGTACGGACAGAACTTCAACCTATTCAACATAGATCTTAAACTGACCAGACAATAGTATAATATTTTTTATTTACGGCCTTAGAATTGTATTGCCACAAAAAACAGATTTGGAATCTCAAAGAAAGCAGGTTCTTATGCTACATAATTGTTTCCTCTACTTATAGTTAACATCTCTATTTTGTCGTCTCTAACAGCCAAGATGAGTGCTCTACGCTTACTGCTCATGCTAATTGAACTGGTGATGTTTCTTTCTTCACCTCGATTGACGCAACATGTTCCCCCTGGTGAGTCTTGACACCATGTTTATACAATTAAGATCGCCCTATGGTTGCTTGAACACATTTGATTTATTGCAAATTTTGATACACTATTTTGATAGGAGTGTTCTTTGCTTACCGTTAACACTTACTAGGTGTTTTTCAGAATGTTTGTTAGAGCATAGTTCATGTATCTGGTACCTTAGCATTGTTAGCTTTTAAACTTGTTTTATGTCCATCACCCAGACATTATGTGGCTGCCAGTTATTGGTTTTGATTTTTTGCTAATTTAAAATATTTCTGTTATCATCAATGTAGATGGGAAGGGATATGAGCTCAACATGAACTGGACTATATTGTGAAGGCCTTTAACTCATAAGTACAGATTGTTTTTTCATAGAAACACAAGCAGTAAAGATTATGTGAGGTGATTTATCCATTTTTAGAGTTTGCTCGTTAGTGTATCCCTCATTGTTAATTGCTATTCTTAATTGCTATGAATTTTTAATCATTCTTGTAGAAAACACAAGTAAAGATTATGTTTAGTTTCCCATATTATTTACCAGCTTAATTTATGCTTTTCGTCGAAGTATGACTTTGGTGTCTACTATGGTCCGATATTTTCAACTTTGGTCTCTACTTGAGAATAGGAGGAAAAACTACAGTTCAAAGCCTTTTATAAAATGCATGTCACTTTATTTTCTAAGATATAAAAATTACTTGAATTATCTGTAGCATACTTCTATGTCATCTAATATAGGTTTCCCAAGCGATCTAAACAAATACCAATGATATAATTACGCACACATGTCACTTCCTTTCTTAACTTGTATGAAGAAAAAAGAAAACCTGTATTCGCAAAATCGTTCAATATTGTTAGTCGAGCAGTACACATGTATGAACAAAAAACGGACATGTATGAACAGAATCATTCAATAGTTTTAGACAAAAAACGGACATGTATGAACAGAATTGTTCAATAGTTTTAGTCGAGCGGTATATAGAAAAACCGCCGCCCAAATGCATATGGAGTACTCAAGCTGAACAAGCCAATTGGATGGTAGAATATGCTACCAGGCTTAAAGTTTATATTGATCGAAGAGAAAATATAGAAAAGTAAGGGCCGAAGGTAAATAGAAATATAGAATACTGCCATGTGTTTAACTAAACATCAAGCATTTATTTGTGCACTTCCTCATTTAAAATAATCATACCAGTTATATTATCCTTTATCTCACATTCTCACCAGTGCACTGTGCCAGTCAATGGTCCTCCTATCTGAACTTCATTGCTCTTATTTTGGTTCATTTCTTTGCAACATTTTATTCCTATTGCAGCCTTCAATCTGTTTTAGCCTTGAATCATTCTGTATCTTTAGCTTTTAATCAGTTTGTATTTCCCCCTTATTTTGATACATTGCTCTACGACAATTTATTCTTATTGTGTTACAGGTACTTTAATTGTAAGTGCATGCTTACAGAGTTCTATCATGCACAATCATGTATGCACACCGATCTATCCAAAAGATTAGCTCGCGACCCTCTCTGCCCGCACCGCCGGTTCCCCGGGAGGCCGCATCCGGCCTGCCACAAGTACACCTATGTCGCGCCTCCTCGGGGGCCGCAATTGGAAGTGGATGACCAAGGAGAAGGCACGCGGCGGGGGCCAGGCGCTCAAGTGGGAGGCGGAGCTCGCCTCCCCCAACGACGACGACTTCAACCTCAAGTGGAAGTGAAAGGCCAAGTCCAAGCCCGGTGCCTTCGGTAAGGCCAAAACCAAGTGGGGCACCTAGGAAGCCAACAAAGATGACAAGAAGAAGCCGACGAGGAAGTGCGTCAAGAGCAAGGAGATCCCCGCTGGCTGCGACATCCAGATCGAGGTACTCAGCAGAACATATGTGATTTTTGTGGGGGTTTGGCCCCGATCTGAATGAAATGTAGGATTTTCTATACTCCAGTAGCATACTCCAGTACTGATTGCAGTAGCTTACTCCAGTAGCTTAAATGGAACTTCACTGTTACTCAAGTAGCTTAAATAGAACTTCACTATTTTGGGTTTTCCAGTAGCTTAATGATCTCTGCATCACCATAAAAGTGCAGATACAAAGCCATATGATTTAATTATTATACTGAACTTTTCCTGAGTAAGCCAGATGATTTGCTACTGCTATCTTGTTAGGTGAGTAAACACTAAATGTTTCATTAGTATGGAAACAAGTGTTGTAGTGGTCAATAGCCTCATGTTAGTTCATCCCCTCTTTTAGTTTTCCTTCCCTTCTAAACTTCAATTTTGTTGGTTCTTCTTATGTATATTCACCCCTTTAAAGCCCTATGAATGGAACCGCTTCGAAATAGGAATTTGAAATGGTCTAGACTGGTTCAGTGTTCTGTCTAATTAGAAATAACTCCCCCTTTTGATTTCATCAATTTTTTTATACAACTTAGGCCCTTGTTGTTTTATGGCAAGGTTGTTTTAACAAGTTGATCTATATATAATTCAGTCGGTACTGTTGGAACAACATGATATCGTCCAAAAGAAAAATCATAATGTAGCACAACCAACCATTGCCATATTAGATTACCATCAGAGCTCACAAAAAGGTCTTCAGAGTGTTGCAGGATGTTCTATAATCTATTAACGTAAACTGCTTTTGGTTTTATTTCCCAGCTGCAGTCACTGATTTGAATCCCCTCTCTTCCCGTGTAGTCTGTTCTGTAGACACACAACAACTGCAACATCCATGAACTCCGGTGGAGTCCTCAACCAAGGTTCGCCAGTACCTGCGTCGTTTGCCTTGTCTCAAAAGAGGTTATATAAGCTACATATTTGTGTGTGCATTTTCACTTCTCCTTTACCAGCCACAACTTTGTTTTATAGTGCGCAACTATCTGACGAGGGTTAAGTAACTGAGAAACTAAGCTTTGGGAGATCCAAAATCGTTTTAGATGGTACATCATGAGAATGAAATTCATGTTTTCCACCTTGAGGCTGTTACACGCGTACTGATTTTTCTCTTTGTTGAGAAAATAAATTGTTTTGTCTTCCTATGCATAAAAAAATAGTGAATCTGATGCTCCATCAAGGTGGGCTGAAAGGATTGAAATTACTCAACTTATTTTTTTATTATATCTGATTATAGATATTTTATATAGTATCATATACTGTTAATAAACAATTTTGCTTTTTGCTTGACTTTGATGTGGTGGTGATTTGCTTTACAGGTTAAATTATCTTACCGCCATAATGGTTTACCGAATAAAGATTTTTTTTGTCATGTTTTTATACCATGTCTTCAGGATTTTTCAGTTCTCTTGCCATACATAACATGTCACAGTCCTTCAGGTTTTTGGGCTGTTCTTCTACCATTCCATGTGTGTGTGTGTTCATGTGACATTTTCTGTGACATGCTCAAAGTGATGTAATTAACCAGACCATTACTGTTATTAGTGCTTAGTTCCTCGTATATCTTTCTTTGAGAAATTCTAATGATGGAATCAATGGTCTATATTTCCTTTAATCTGTGGAATATATATTGTGTAACCAGTAGCGGACTGGGTGGGTGCTGCCATCGTGCTTTGCTATTCATGTAACAGTCAGAATCGAATATTAACCGTGTTCTACCAAGTTGGATATAATGTCATTGCATTGTAAATAAGTTATTATGTGTTGCAATTTTTTATTACTTTTGGTATTGTATGGTCGTTGGGTTGGATATGACCGCACCCGGCAGGGGTGCGGGGTGCGGCAAGCTGCACTTTCCATCTAGTCTGTAATGTGGCAGCACATGTTCTGGCGAAATCAGCAGAACATGATGTTGGGTCCTGTTGGTATAGCAAGGCTCCTGAAATTATAAGGACCATTGTGTGTACTAAATAATTAGGAAGATGAATGAATGCTGCTGCCCATTTCCTCGGAAGATAAAGGGCAAGTGTGTGCTCTTCCGCAGTGGCTTACATTATATAAAGTTATTTTGTGTAGTCGTGTGTCCAATAAATGAAATTCAACAATTGATATTTTGGGTATATGATGCCCTTGTGCCAAGTGCTTTCCCATATTTTTCTACTGGTCTCAACCATGCCGATTTCTCTTTTGTTCGAGATATCATGGTGCTCATTGTCTCCGAAACGATGTCAACAATTGTTTCATCATTTTCCCTTCACACTTGCTTTCTTAGATGGCCCTACTAGAAGTAGGACATATTTTTGGTCAGCGAGAAACACTTTCTTAAGCATACTCAATAGGATGATCATGATATATCAACGCGAGCATTCTGGCCCAGAGCCCATCAAAGAAGAGACTATTTGTTATAAACATAAGTTGAGCACACACCACACAGTGGGGTGGTGGCGCAGTTGGCTAGCGCGTAGGTCTCATAGCTAAAGCGAGTGATCCTGAGGTCGAGAGTTCGAGCCTCTCTCACCCCAACCTTTTTTTTCCTCAGCCGTTCCTGAATTATTATCCCTGCTGATGCTTTTTTTTAGGGACCAACCTTTTTTTTTCCTCAACCTTGGCGTTTGTTTGCTGTGGCTGTTCCCTCTGTAACTCAACTCTCTTTTCTACGTTCAGTCTGTGAACACAAACAACTGGGAGCGAGTCCAAAAACGTCATACCAATAAACTAACGAATCGCTCGCAGTTAAAACACAATCATGTCAAGTAGTAGAACAATCCTGAGTTCCAGAACTTGTTGCCCCGCTTCGAGCGCCCCCC
>NC_041381.1:658947891-658950391 GCF_002162155.2 Triticum dicoccoides
GACGCCCCCCGCCTCCCCTCTTCGCCACGACGGCGCCGCCCCTCTCCTGCTGGTCGACGATGGCGGTGGATTCGGCCCGCCCGGGGCGGCCTGGCCCCGTCCCCAGCCGGTCGCGCCCCCTCCCCCGCCTTCCTTGGTCGCGCGCCTCCCCTCCTCTGCCCGCGACCCGGTCTCCTTCCGGCGGTTCTCGGGCTACCCTCCCAGCTGCTGCTCGACCTGCTAGTTGGCGGCGGCGGCCGGTTGCGGGGCGTTCGCGGCCTGCTCTCTCGTGCAGGCGCCCCCCTCGTCTCCGGCGGACCTCCCCCTCCCCATGTCGCGGTGGTGGCTCTCGCGTGGTGGCAGCGTGGTGTGCGCGGTTGGGGCTGACTCGGGGCCCTTCGCGGAGGGTCTTTGCTGGTGTTGTTCCGGCCCCGGCGGCTACAGGCCCGTGTCTCTCCGGTGCCCTTTGCCGCCGACGTCCTCCTCCGGGATGCTCCGGCCCGGTGGCTGGGTAGTTGTGCCTCTTCTAGCTTACCTAGCCCACCGAAATCTCGACGGTCAAGGCCACGGCAGCTCGGCCTGCGTGCTTCCAGCCATTGCTCGCCGGCGTCGCTGAAAGCCGTGTGGCAAGACCCCCGCTTGGTTTGCCTCGTCGCCCGCCCTACCATGTACGCCTCAAAGCCCCCTCCTTTTGCCATCTCCCGTGCTCCTGGGTGCGGTGGTGGTGCCACCCTCCGACGGCAGGTGCGGCCCGACCCCCCCCCCCCTGACTTGGTGACTCCAATCAGCGTTGGCTCCCCCATCTACAATTTCGGATTCGGCGGCTATGGGATCGCTCAGCTTCAGGCCAGGGAGAGATCCCTGCTCGGCTCGCCGGTGCTGGCAGCGACGGCGCCCACGGGTGTCGTTTTCCTCCATGGAGGCGCTGCCAAGGCCTTCTTCAGCTGCGCCCCTCTTCGAGCTCAGGGGAAACCCTAGGTCCGGGTCTCCTGGACCGGATAGTGACGGAGCCTCGGCGTCGTTCTCCTTCTTGAAGGCACTATCTTGCTTGCTCGCGGTGTCCCCTGTCTTGGCTCGGATGATGTCGGAGTTCTCGTTGGTTTGGTAGTGCCGCTCTTGGCTCGGGTTTGGTTGGTTTAGCTGTGATGTTTTCTTGTGTTTGGGCCGAGCATCCCTTATCTCTCTGCTCCGGGCATCATGTTCACGCCTGCATGCGTTTGTGTCATGTGTTGTACCCCCTGTACTCATTCTTCTTCTTCTATCAATGGAATGATACGCAAGCTTTGCGTATTCGCGAAAAAAAAGTAGAACAATCCTAAAACCTTATGCTTAATAGATAGATAAGCACGCATCAATTAATACCCGATACAAATAGGAGAAAACCCCGGCTGAGGGAACTAAAATGGATTTCCACACTTCACGCAGAAAATTATCTGCGAGTACAAGAGACAGGTGCATGCATATTTTGCTCTGTCACCTGCCTTAAGTCTCTCTGCACAAGCAAAAGGGAAGGGCAAATTTGTTATGTGGAGCTTTTCCCGACAAATCATACAATTATGAGTTCAGGGATTCAAGCAAGGACTTTACCAGGAGCATGAAAGCAGATACGAGTACTGATTCAAACTTATTATGCATCATATTGGCCCACTCAAGTTGATGAATGGTCATGTTGACTAGATTTGTGGTAGACAATCATCTATAGAGCAGCTAGCACATTAGAGTAAATGTGGTAAGGAAAGCAAAAAATACTTCCTTGAAGACAGTGGAAACTATCTGTCTACAAAAGAGAGGCCTTACTCTTGGACCGCGGTCTGTGACTGGTGTGGATCTGCCTGCTGAATCATCTGTGGGCTATCATGCTTGTAGAACGCCTGCAAACTTCTCCCCGTAAAAGGACAGGCAATATTCACCAGAGAATTTTTGAGCTGTAGAAATACAGGAAAAAAGAAGCATCAGGCAGTGAGCAAGAGATAAACCTCATTATCTTACAAACATAGTGAGCACAAGATTAGTGTCAAGACTGTTGTATCACAAATTCACAAGTAATCAACAATGTGTCCAGAAAAAATAATATTGCGGAAAGGGCAACAAGCACTTTGGAACATTCTTTTTTTTGGTCCACCAGTGGATGTTTTTCCATCATGAATTTTGCATGTTATTAAAGCACTAAACAGTGTTTATCACAAAAAATAATCATACTTTTTTTCTATTTTCTTTAAAATTTACTCTTCGTCCCGTGTGCATATGCACCCCGGAGCAGAACAACACTTTCGCCAGAAGCTCTCCTCTGATGAAGTGGTTAGAGCCAGGACTCTACGATTTCACCTAGAGACAATACTCTAATAGTGGAGAGGTGTCGGAGCTCCTCGACATGGCCTCTATAAAGGAAAGACACCCAACAAGCGGCGCCATTTAAAAAAAAGTTGATTCCAGCATATAAAAACATGGTTCGTCGACTGCGTGAGGGTTTTTTTTTTTTGCGAGAAAACTTCTAATTTGTTCATCTTCAATCATGACAACC
>NC_041381.1:658955391-658960673 GCF_002162155.2 Triticum dicoccoides
GTCTTCATTCTTTTTTTCTGAGCAACTCATGCAAACACACCTAGGCATACAAGGTTGGGTGGTAATTGAAAATTGCAATTCATCAAGTTGTAAGCTTCGACCTGACAATAGAAAGTCACAATTCATCGAGTTGGTAGCATCCATTTTGGTAGTAGAAAGTCACCGCCCAGCAAGTTAGAAACTTCATTATGTGTATAAAATTATTTTCATCGAGCTGGAAATAGAAAGTTTGTAATGCTGAGTTGGAAGCTCCAAGTTTTGTAGAAAAAAACTGAAACCTATCAAGCTGGATGCTTCATCTTGGGAAGTAAACAAAGTATGAAGTTTTTGTTTTAGTGTTAATATAATACTACTAGTAAGTACTAAAATGAAGTAGTTAAAACTAAAATAGAAACACCATCAAAAATGAAGTAGAAAAAAGCTGAAACCTCAAGTTGGATGCTACGCGAGGCCCATTAAAAATGTATTGTTCCATATACCGTTAGTTTGCAATCTAAGCACAGTGGGGTGGTGGCGCAGTTGGCTAGCGCGTAGGTCTCATAGCTAAAGCGAGTGATCCTGAGGTCTAGAGTTCGAGCCTCTCTCACCCCAACAACACACTTTTTTCTTTTGTCCTCGGCCGTTCTTTGAATTGTAAGTACATACTCCCAACAACACACTTTTTTCTTTTGTCCTCGGCCGTTCTTTGAATTGTAAGTACATACTCCCTCTGCAAATAAATATAAGAGCGTTTAGATCACTACTAGTAGTACTATCTATTTTACATCTGTCTTCACCGAATATTCGAACAAGTGTATCTGTATCTTTTTGTGTATACGCCTTCAAAAAACCAGGCATTCACAATCTGTAGTACACAATCTGTTTCAGGAGATGTCACATTCAGGAACTGTCTGTTTCAGGAGATGTCACATTCAGGAACTGCTTCAGTTTGTCAACACAGACCACCGGGAGGCAAAGTCCAACAGCATTCCGATACTGACCGATCAACATCTCTCGCCAGATCAAAATGCGTCCTGAAAGACGACGTTGAGGATCAAACACTTTGGACTACCGCTACATCGATCGCTGGTTGTTATGACATATCAACGCGCCTCATGACCGCCTAACTGGTAGAGCAACAAACAGACCAGTAGAACAACCTCGACACCTCACCGTTAATAAAACGGCAGACCACACACCGCGGTAAACTACAACGGCTTCCATGAAACACAATCATGGAAGTAGAACAATCCTAAAACCTTGTGGTTACAGACATTACTATCCGATACATTGGGAGAAAAGCCACGCGCTGACGCAACTAAAATGGCTTTCAGCTAATAACATACAAGTACATCACAACAGCGCAGGTAGCATTGTTCAGTACAATCCGCTCCTATGCAGAAAATTATATCTGTGAATACAGGTGACAGGTACATGCATATCTTGCTTGTGCTAGTCACCTGCACCTTAGGTCTCTGCATATGCTCGTTACCTGCGCCTTAGGTCTCTCTTTTTTTTTTTTTAGAAAAGGAGGATGACCCCCGGCCTCTGCATCTGGGAGATGCATACAGCCACTTTATTGATTATTCTCAAGGACCTTACAAAGTATTACAACAAAGTGTCTGAATCCACCATCTTGGCAACATATGCCGCTACTCCTATCTAAAATGATGAAGGGGTGCTAGTTGGGCCACTACCCAGACCACTCACCTAAGCCTAACATCAAAAGCCGGAAGCCGAAACACATTCGGAAGCCCCAGCCGAGCCACATACCGGGTCTAGGGCACAATCCGGTCAGACGCACTCGTGTGTCGTCGCCGCCATCTTCCACAGGTCCGCCTTCAGATCAAATTGAGGCTTCTACCTTGTCTGGCCACTCAGCCATCGACGTCACCACGACACCAGACAGCTTCGTCCTCCTGCGCGAGTCCATCGCCACACATCGGACGCCGAATCTCCACTGCGCCACGCCGCCGAGATACGCCGCCATCAATGAGTAGGATGAAGCACCGCTCCGCCGAGACCGGCAGGGCTGTTGAAGACCAATCCGCCGCCAGGCAACCAAAGCATCACATCCACTCCAAACTCACCACGAACGACACCCCCAAGAAGGTAACGACGCCCGGAGCGCCGCTGTCACTCGATCCGGCAAGGATTTGGGCTTTCGCCCGGCATACGAGCTGGGTGCAAGGAAGAGGGGAAGGAGGCAACCTGGACGGCGCCTACAAGAAGGGTACGGCGCCCTCGGGCGTCGCCGCCGTCGTGACCAGCACTGCTGGCCTCGGATTTCTCCGGAGCCAACTCCCACCTCCAGCCGCCAAACAGGTACAACTCCGACGACAAAGGCCGCTCAAAGCAGGACCATCGGAGGCAGCCCTGGTTGAAGTAGACGGAGGCCTTCAGATCTGGATCGGGCGCCGCCGAGACGCCTGCACCACAGCCGCCACCTGCCGCCGCCTTGCCGCCCCCGCGGCCGAGGAAGAACGGCCAGCACCAACGAGCACTGGTCAAGCCAATGGAATCTCGCCGGAAGGGCCGCCGCCCCAGATCCAAAGAGCCACGCTCACCCATCTCCGAAGAGACGAGCAGCTCGCGCGAAGCCGGCCGCTCCAGCCACCGCAACGAGCACCACTCCGAGGCCCCATCCCAGACCGACCCCCTCCAAGCACCCCAACACCATGATCCAGATCTGGCCGCTCCAAAGAGGAAGCAGCCCATCGGGCGGGGCAGCCAGCAACGGCCAGGCCTGCTCCCCAGGCTGGCCGGCGGCAAGAGGCACGGCCCCAGCCCGCGGGGAAACCACCAGGACGCGGCGATCTCCACACAGCCTCGCGCCGCCGAGGACGAGGTGGGCGAGCAGGGAGGGGGGCCAACGCGGGGATGGACGGAGGAGGAGGTGGAAGGGGTCCCGCCGCCGCCGCGGGCCGGCCGGAGGCCGCCGGCGACGGCGGCGAGGGGAGGCAGACGAGGGTGGCGGCGCTCGGGGGAAAACCTAATCGCCCCCGAGTCGCCTGCGGGAGACGACGCGGGGGAGCCAAACCGAGACGCCTGGATCAGTTAGGTAACACTTCTTAGGTCTCTCTGCACAAGCAAAAGAGGAGGGGGAATTTGTTATGTGGAACTTTTCCTGACAAATCATACTATTAGGAGCTCTCAGGTTTAAGCAAGGATTTTATTGCGTATGCTATCAGAAGCAAGAAAGCAGATACGGAGTACTGATTCTTGTGTCTACTTGTAATATCCAAAGTTGTTATCCATCATATAGGACTACTCAACTTGATGAATAATGCTGTTAACTAGATATGTGGTAGGCAATGTCTCATGAGCAACTTGGAGTAAATCTGATAAAGAAAGCTACTTCCTAGAGGAAAGTAGAAATCATGTCTACAAAAGAGAGGGCTTACCCTCGGACCGCGGTCTGTGACTGGTGTTGATCTGCTCCCTGTATTATCTGCCTGCTGAATCATCTGCGGGCTATCATGCTTGTAGAACGCTTGCAAAGTTCTAACCATAAAAGGACGGACAATATTCACCTCCATTGCAGAGAGATTTTTGAGCTGTCGAAATGCAGAAACAAAGAAGCATAAGGCAGTGGGCAAGGGAGCAAGCTCATTAAGATAGAGCCCAAAATTAGTCTTAGATTGCTGTATCACAAGGCCCATTAAAAATGTATTGTTCCATATACCATTAGTTTGCAAGCTAACCACAGTGGGGCGGTGGCGCAGTTGGCTAGCGCGTAGGTCTCATAGCTAAAGCGAGTGAACCTGAGGTCGAGAGTTCGAGCCTCTCACACCCCATTCTCTTTTTGTTTTTTTTGATTATTTCGTCAAGCCCAGCTGAGATGAACACCAGAGCAGCAGCTGTCGCTTGATGGAAACTGTGAAATTCACAACTCACAGCTCGCATTATTGTATTCTGCCAGCGGATTTGTCGCCAGCATCCGTCTTCTCCCAGCAAGCAAAAAAGGTGTACTACATTCTTTGTATATGGAGTGAATTACAACAAACCACCACATTTTAAGTTAGACTTTCGGATTTGCCATCACATTCCTTGTGCGCTCCAAATATCTACCAGTTTTCTTATTAATTTTCTCAATAAACACTGATGATGGTTTGAGACAAATCAATTCAATTTCTGACATGCTAGGCCCGCTTGTCAGGTTCACGTGGCACTAGAAGTCAACATAAACGAAGTTGACTGTTAAGTTAAAAGGAGGGGCCACCTGTCAGGGCCCAATACACAAATCTCGTCCACCACCTCCCAGCCGAGCGCCGCCACCTCGCGCATGGTCTGCCGACTCCCCAGGTCGGCCACGCCCCCTTTCCCTTTCTCCTTCTCTCTCCTCAGCGCCTCCTCCTTACACTGTGCCCGCTCGCCCAACGGTTGCCGAGCAGAGGCGGCCACGGCTCGGCAGCAGCGTGCGCCGCAGCGACAGATGGCCCCGCCATGGCCTGCTCTTGCCACCACGTCCTAAGCCGAGGTACCAGCCTTATCAGGCCAGGGAAGACAACGCCACTGCCCCCCTCGCTTCCTGCTTCTGTGACGCGCGTGGACGGTGTTGGGCTAGCCATGGCCGAGTGGGGTGCGTGGCCCAAGCTTGGTGGCAGCCATGGTGTCATTCTTCAGGGCAGGGAGCAGGGAGCAGGGGCTCGGTGCGGTGTGGCCGGGGACAAAGCTACGGTCTTGCTCAGCTCCAAGAACCGCCACCGTTCGCTGGCGAGAACTGTCGGCCCTCTGCGCGCAAGCTGTTTGAAGAAATGCCATAGAAAGAAATATGATAACAAGCTTAACAGATGGGTCCCACATCCAATTTGACGGTCAATGTCGTTTGTGTTAACTTTAAGTGCCACATGGACCTGACCAGTCGGTCCAACATGTTAGAAATTGGTTTATTTTGTCCCCAATTGGTCATAAGTGTTTATTGGGAAAATAAGTAAGAAAACGACAGATTTTTGGGGCGCCCAAGGAATGTCGTGGCAAATCCGAAAGTGAACTTAAATGTGGTGGTACTTCGCAATTCACTCTTGTATATGCCTTCCAAAGACTTGACATGTTATGTCACTCATGCCACGTAATTGTAGTACAACCATCTATTTCAGGGGCCATCACATTCAGGAACTACTAGAGAAACGAAAGGCAAAGAAAGCTACAGGTGGCAAGGCTCCTCGCTTCAGCCCGAGAGAAACCCTAAATCGCAACCACTGCCACCACCCTACCCCCTAACCGCCGTTGGAGGGCCCCGTAGCCAAGGCCCGCACGGCATCGGCAGCATCCCGACCTTCTCCATCTCGCGAGGAGCATGA
>NC_041381.1:658960878-658980453 GCF_002162155.2 Triticum dicoccoides
GGGGAGGTCATCTACGGAGATGTGGGGGCATGTCATGGGGCCATCGGGCTCCTGGCGGCTTGTGAGCGGCGCGGTCACTGGTGTGCACGATCACCGGTGCACCGATACCATTCCCTTGTTGGAGGCATCAATGTCGCAGTCCTTCCTTCCCTTTCCCAGCATGCTTCGAGGGAAACCCTTGATCCAGTATCATGGATCGGGTGATGGTGGAACCATTGGCTATGCTTGCTTCGTGTTTCCTATGGGCGGTATCATTTTGGAGTTGGACTCGATCAGAGGGACTTAGGGCTCATGGAGGTGATCAGTGGCAGCTAGAAGGACATCTTCGTGGGGACAGCAGGAGCGCCCTCCACATACAAGGGGCGTCAGGCAAGTTATGTCAACCAAGCTCATGGGATCGGAGCGACATAGGTTCACTCTACCTATGTGGACAGAAAAGGTGCCATTTTTAGTCAAGGTCCATGCCAAGAAAATCATCCATGTCTTATGTGGGAGGTGGTCTTGCAAGGATTCGTTGCACATCAATATGCCAGAACGTTTGCTTTACCATACATTCCAATGTACATAACTTGGGTCAATTAGATCATCAACTTTTGAAAAAAATATATTAGTTCCACGAGCGGACAAACTCTTTCGGCTAGAGCAACTAGGAATCCAAGCATCCCTCTTTTTGGCGGCCGATGGCCACAGCTGCTTGGTGGTGAGCGGCCTTCGCCAATCGGGCGGCATTGCCGCCCGGTTCATGCCCTCTCCAGCTTGTCTCTCTCGGATTTGACGGCTCACAATTGTCTACCCTAGGTTGTAACTGCAAGGGTGTTGTTCATGGCATTCGAGGTGGGTGGCGGTAGTGTTTGCTGTAAATACATCGGTTGCTGGTAGATGGAAGCGGAGAGCCCGTCTGATCCAGCCTGTGGTGGAGGCGGTTTGTTGCCTCGGTTATGGGGCGACGACGATGAGCATGCTGCGTTCGGCGACGAACATGAAGGAAATATGCCCTAGAGACAATAATAAAGTTGTTATTTATATTTCCTTATATCATGATAAATGTTTATTATTCATGCTAGAATTGTATTAACCGGAAACTTGGTACATGTGTGAATACATAGACAAAACATATTATCCCTAGTATGCCTCTACTAGACTAGCTCATTAATCAAAGATGCTTATGTTTCCTAACCATAGACATGTGTTATCATTTGATGAACGGGTGATACGTCTCCAACGTATCTATAATTTTTGATTGTCCCATGCTATTATATTATCTGTTTTGGATGTTTAATGGGCTTTATTATACACTTTTATATTATTTTTGGGACTAACCTATTAACCAAAGGCTCAGTGCAAATTGTTGTTTTTTTTGCCTATTTCAGTGTTTCGCACAAAAGGAATATCAAACGGAATCCAAACGGAATGAAACCTTCGGGAGAGTGATTTTTAGAATAAACGTGATCTAGGAGACTTGGAGTGGACGTCAAGAAAGAAGCGAGGAGGCCACGAGGCAGGGAGGCGCGCCTGCCCCCTAGGCGCGCCCCCACCCTCGTGGGCCCCTCGCAGCTCCACCGACCTACTTCTTCCTCCTATATATACCCATATACCCCGAAAACATCCAGGAGCACCATAGATCGGGAGTTCCGTCACCGCAAGCCTCTGTAGCCACCAAAAACCAATTGGGACCCTGTTCGAACACCCTGCCGGAGGGGGGATCCCTCATAGGTGGCCATCTTCATCATCCCGGCGCTCTCCATGACGAGAAGGGAGTAGTTCACCCTCGGGGCTGAGGGTATGTACCAGTAGCTATGTGTTTGATATCTCTCTCTCTCTCTCTCTCGTGTCCTTGATTTGGAACGATCTTGATGTATCGCGAGCTTTGCTATTATAGTTGGATCTTATGATGTTTCCCCCCCTCTAATCTTTTGTAATGGATTGAGTTTTCCCTTTGAAGTTATCTTATCGGATTGAGTCTTTAAGGATTTGAGAACACTTGATGTATGTCTTGCATGTGCTTATCTGTAGTGACAATGGGATATTCATGTGATCTACTTGATGTATGTTTTGGTGATCAACTTGCAGGTTCCATGACCTTGTGAACTTATGCATAGGGGTTGGCACACGTTTTTGCCTTGACTCTTTGGTAGAAACTTTGGGGCACTCTTTGAAGTTCTTTGTGTTGGTTGAATAGATGAATCTGAGATTGTGTGATGCATATCGTATAATCATACCCACGGATACTTGAGGTGACGTTGGAGTATCTAGGTGACATTAGGCTTTTGGTTGATTTGTGTCTTAAGGTGTTATTCTAGTACGAACTCTAGGATAGATCGAACGGAAAGAATAGCTTCATGTTATTTTACTACGGACTCTTGAATAGATCGATCAGAAAGGATAACTTTCACTACAAAAAAATACACTTCTGTGATGATACGTGTTTGTCACAGTAGGTCGCGTTCTTTGTCATGCATGTACACCCATGACGATTTTATGACAGAATCAAGATAGTCATACCTGTGTTGTCGTAGAAGTGTTCCATGACATTACCAAAATTATCATCACGAAAGTGTCCACTTCCATGATGATAAATCGCGCGTCACAGAAGTGCTTTCGTCAAGGGTGACTGACACGTGGCATCCACTATAACGGAACGCCGTTAAGCTATCGGGTCGGGTTTTGGATCCGATAACCCGTTAACAGCCCCGACCAATGGGGATTTTCCACGTGTAAAATCATCATTGGCTGGAGGAAACACGTGTCGGCTCATCGTTGGGACAGATGTCATCCACTCATTGGACAGAAGGCGCCTATGGTACGTCGACACATGGCACGGCCCAACAGAGGCCCATTCCTGTGAAAAATCCGGCCCATTTGACTTGGTCAAAAGATGGCGGGCCGGCCCATGGAAAGCCTATTAACAGCCTGCTCGCATATAGCCCATTTACAGCCCGCTAACCCAAGACCCGTTACGCCCTATCTGAATTAGGCCTAGTAGCGTTATCTGGGCCATCCAATATGATTCCAGCCCGTTTTCACTTCTGGCCCATGTATGGCCCATGACATCTTTCGGTCCATATGAGGCCCTTTGTAACTCTTGTCCCATTAACGGCCCGTGGTGAAACTGGCCCATAATGAATAGTGTATCACTTTACACCCATTAACGGCCCGTGGTGAAACTGGCCCATAATGAATAGTGTATCATTTTATACCCATTAACGGCCTGTTATTCCGTTGGGCCATTTGCAGCCCATGTTATCTTTTGGCCTTCTCAGAGCCCATTAATTCTTGGGCTCATTTCCAGCATTCGTTTACTTATGGCCCGTTACTGTCATTTTCTACTTGTGAGCCAATTTCAGCCCGTGGTTACAGTCGGCCCGTTTGTGGTCTGTTAATACGTTGGGCCATTTTCATAGCGTCATCAAATACGGCCTATTAACGATGGCCCGTTGTGGTCGGCCCATGAACGGATGATTCAGACTCTAGCCTGTTTACGGCCATAATGCGGTCTGTTATTGGCCCATGTTTGGCCAATCGATCATACGGCCCGTATAAGGCCCATTGATGATACGGCCCTGATAACCCACAAGTGCAGGGGATAATTGTAGCCTCTTTTGATAAGTACGAGTGACGAACCCAATGAGGAGCTAAAGGTAGAACAAATATTTTCTCAAGTCCTATCTACCACTGATACGACTCTACGCACGCTTGACGTTCGCTTTACCTAGAACAAGTATGAAACTAGAAGTACTTTGTAGATGTGATAGGATAGGTTTGCAAGATAATAAAGAACACGTAAATATAAACTAGGGCCTGTTTAGATAAAGAAGCAATAAATTAAATATAGCGAGTGTGGAAAAGTGGTGGTAGGAGTTGTGAAACTGCCCCTAAGCAATTGATTACTTGACTAGACCGGTAATCACTATTGCAATTCTATTTGAGGGAGAGGCATAAGCTAACATACTTTCTCTTCTTGGATCATATGCACTTATGATTGGAACTCTAACAAGCATCCGCAACTACTAAAGATCATTAAGGTAAAACCCAACCATAGCATTAAAGTATCAAGTCCCCTTTATCCCATACGCAAACAACCTACTTACTCGGGTCTATGCTTCTGTCACTCACGCCACCCACCATAAGCAAATCATAAACATATTGCAAACCCTACAGCAGGGATCCCTCACGCTTGCGCCACACGGAGAGCACCATAGGACAACACCAATTATAAAACATGCAACTCAAACCAATCATAGAAATTCATGAATCACCGATAGGACAACGAAAATCTACTCAGGCATCATAGGATGGCGACACATCATTGGATAATAATATGAAGCATAAAGCACCATGTTCAAGTAGAGGGTACAACGGGTTGCGGGAGAGTGGACAGCTGTAGATAGAAGGGGGAAGGTGATGGAGATGTTGGTGAAGATGATGGAGGTGTTGGTGATGATCACGATGATGATGATAGCCCCCGGCAGCATTCCGGCGCCACCGGAAGCAAGGGGGAGAGAGCACCCCTTCTTCTTCTTCTTCCCTGACCTTCTCCCTAGACGGGAGAAGGGTTTCCCCTCTGGTCCTTGGCTCCCATGGCGCGGGAGGGCGAGAGCCCCTCCAAGATTGGATCTATCTCTCTGTCTCTCTCTGTTACTGCGTTCTGGAATTCTGCTCTGGCACCATTTCTTTTATATCAGGAGATCCGTAACTCTGATTGGATTGAAACCTTCGCCCAGATCTTTTTCCAAAAATTAGCTTTCTTGCGGCCAAAGAAGGGCATCAACCGCCTTACGAGGGGCCCAGGATGGTGGGGGGCATGCCCACCTAGAGTGGGTGTGGGCCCCTGTCTTGTGGCCACCTCGGGCACCGTCTCGCGTTGATTTTACTTCCCAAAAATCACAAATATTCCAAAATAATTCTTCGTCCGTTCTTATCCTGTTTGGACTCTGTTTGATGTGGGGTTTCTGCAAAACATAAAACATCCAACAGACAGGAACTGGCACTGGGCAGTGGATCAATATGTTAGTCCCTAAAAATAGTATAAAAAGTTGCCAAAAGTATATGAAAGTTGTAGAATATTGGCATGGAACAATCAAAAATTATAGATACGATGGAGACGTATCAGCATCCCCAAGCTTAATTCCTGCTCGTCCTCGAGTAGGTAAATGATAAAAAAGATAATTTTTGATGTGGAATGCTACCTAGCATAATCTTGATCATATATCTAATCATGGCATGAATATTAAGACACGAGTGATTCAAAGAAATAGTCTATCATTTGACATAACAATAATACTTAAGGCATCCCAACAAACAATCATGTCTTTCAAAATATCAATGCTTCCAGAATGTTATCCCTACAAAATCATATAGTCTTGTATGCTCCCTTTTCTTAACACAAGGTACCCCTCATGCCTATCCCGGTGTTAGCCAAGCAATTGTTTCATACTTTAGTATTCTCAAACTTTTTCAACTTTCACGCAATACATGAGCGTGAGCCATGGATACAACACTATGGGTGGAATAGAATATGATGGTGGAGGTTATGTGGAGAAGACAAAAAAGAAGAAAGTCTCACATCGACGCGGCTAATCAACGGGCTATGGAGATGCCCATCAATTGATGTCAATGCGAGGAGTAGGGATTGCCATGCAACGGATGCACTAGAGCTATAAGTGTATGAAAGCTCAAACTGAAAACTAAGTGGGTGTGCATCTAACTTGCTTGCTCATGAAGACCTAGGGCATTTGAGGAAGCCCATCGTTGGAATATACAAGCCAAGTTCTATAATTGAAATTCCCACTAGTATATGAAAGTGAGAATATAGGAGACTCTCTATATGAAGAACATGGTGCTACTTTGAAGCACAAGTGTGGTAAAAGGATAGTAACATTGCCCCTTTTCTTTTTCTTTTTTCTTTTTTTCTTTTTTTGGGTGGGCTTCTTTGGCCCCCTTTTTTATTTAGGCTTCTTTAGCCTCTTTTTTTTTCTTTTTCTTTTTTTTCATGGGGCAATGCTCTATAATGATGATCATCACACTTTTATTTACTTACAACTCAATATTACAACTCGATACTAGAACAAAGATATGACTCTATATGAATGCTTCCGGTGGTGTACCGGGATGTGCAATGATCTAGCATAGCAATGACATCAAAAAACGGACAAGCCATGAAAACATCATGCTATCTATCTTACGAACATGCAAAGCAATATGACAATGAATGCTCAAGTCATGTATATGATGATGATGGAAGTTGCATGGCAATATATCTCGGAATGGCTATGGAAATGCCATGATAGGTAGGTATGGTGGCTGTTTTGAGGAAGATATAAGGAGGCTTATGTGTGATAGAGTGTATCGTATCACGGGGTTTGGATGCACCGGCGAAGTTTGCACCAACTCTCGAGGTGAGAAAGGGCAATGCACGGTACCGAAGAGGCTAGCAATGATGGAAGGGTGAGAGTGCGTATAATCCATGGACTCAACATTAGTCATAAAGAACTCACATACTTATTGCAAAAATTTATTAGCCCCTGAAACAAAGTACTACATGCATGCTCCTAGGGGGGAGGTTGGTAGGAGTTAACCATCGCGCGCCCCCGACCTTCACGCAAAGATAAACAATCAAAATACAATGTGCATCAATTTGGTTACATAGTTAGTAGACCATACGTGCATGCTTCGGGAATCACAAACCTTAACACCAACATCCTTACTAAACACAACCATCTACTAGTACCTCCCACATATTATCACCTCTATATCGCAAAACTATTGCAAGGAATCAAACATATCATATTCAGTGATCCACAAGTTTATGTAGGATTTTATGACTAACCATGTGATTGACCAATTCCTTTCATCTCTCTAAATTGATATAAGTGAAGCAAGAGAGTTTAATTCTTTCTACAAAAGATATGCCCACGCTCTAACAAATATAAGTGAAGCAAAAGAGCATTCTACAAATGGCGGTTTTCTATGTGAAGAGAAACAGGCAATCCAGACTTCAACTGATATAAGTGAAGCACATGAAGCATTCTATAAAGCCAACCAAGGACTATCTCATACCAGCATGGTGCATAAAATAAAAGCAAAAACTAAATGCAAAAGACGCTCCAAGACTTGCACATATTGCATGAACGAAACGAATCCGAAAACATACCGATACTTGTTGAAGAAAGAGGGGATGCCTTCCGGGGCATCCCCAAGATTAGACGCCTGAGTCTCCTTGAATATTTACTCGGGGTGCCTTGGGCATCCCCAAGCTTGAGCTCTTGCCTCTCTTCCTTTTCCTCATATCGAGACCTCCTCGATCAAACACTTCATCCACACAAAACTTCAACAGAAAACTCGGTAAGATCCGTTAGTATAATAAAGCAAATAACTACTCTAAGTACTGTTGCAAACCAATTCATATTTTATTTTTGCATTGTGTTTACTGTAATATAACTTTTTCATGGCTTAATCCACTGATAGAAATCGATAGTTTCATCAAAACAAGCAAACTATGCATCAAAAACAGAATCTGTCAAAAACAGAACAGTCTGTAGCAATCTGAACATTCACAATACTTCTAGTACCCCAAAACTTCTACCAAAATTAGTAAAAATAAAAAGTTTGTACGGCAAGACAGTGCAAAAAGAATTAGAACTGTTTGACGTTCCAGTTAAAAATGAAAAATCGCGCACTACAGCCAAAGTTTCTGTCCTGCACCGTACAAACCAACAAGCATCGTAAACATCCTAAAGGCAAACCTTAACACATTATTTTTATAATACAATGGAATTTTACAAGGGGATAATTATTTTTGATGAAAAGTTTATGTAATCAAGATTCACAAAGTTTCTGTGAGCATGAACAAAGTTCAAGGAGTTCTCCCACTTCAACAATGCTTGTCTTTCTCACTTTCACTTCCCTTTTTGAAAAGTTTTAGGTTCCCCTCTTTATTTTTTTTAATCTATATGAAAGCACTCAACAGAAATAAATGACTCTCTAAAACTTCTGGGTTGTCACCCTGGCAGCGCTTTCTTTAAAGCCATTAAGCTAGGCATATAGTGCTCAAATAATGGATCCACCCGGATCCCAAGGTATATCAAAGCCAATTTTAATTAACAATGATTTGTAATTTAGTAGTGAGCACAAAGTAACATATATCATGCAACAACGAAGTCTAACTCTCTTCCTATGCATCGACATGTCATAAAAGAACAATTCATGCACACATAGTAAAGGCCAATGCATAGTATAAACAGTTTCTTGCAATTCTATCATGTTGGAAACATAGAGAGGTGGAGATATAGTTCTTCTCTCATAATAATTGCAAGTAGGAGCAGCAAGCACATGCATATTATATATATCAAAATCATCATGTGCAACGGTAAAAGGCAACCCACCAATATAATCTTTAATAAGCACAAACTTCTCCGATATAGTGTAGTTTGGAGAATTCAAAAGGATAATAGGACTATCATGCGTGGGTGCAATAGCAACAATTTCATGTTTAACATAAGGAACTATAGCAAGTTCATCTCCATAAGCATAATTCATATTGGCATCTTGGCCACAAGCATATCAAGCATCATCAAAAAGGGATATTTCAAACGAATTAAAGGGATCATAGCAATCATCATAGCAATCATCCTTCGGTAAGCACGAAGGGGAATTAAACAATGTATGAGTTGAATAGTTACTCTCATTAGAAGGTGGCCACGGGTAGCTAATCCGCTCTTCCTCCTTTTGTTCTTCGCTCTCCTCATCATCTTTTTCATCCAATGAGCTCACAGTTTCATCAATTTCTTCTTCCATAGACTCCTGCAAAATATTAGTCTCTTCTTGGACAGCGGAGTAGTCCTCAATATATAGTTTAACATAGGCATTAGAAGCATAATTATTATAACAATATTCAGATTTGTAAAGAGTAGCATCATACTTTTCAATCAAAGAAGCAATTTCATAAGCACCCTTAAAAGCAACAAATTCTTCAATTTGTTGAACATCATAGTAATTATAAACACCCTTAGCATATGAAGATACGATTCCATTATCAATAAACTCACATTGGTAGGGAAGGTGTTTCTTAGGGTTTTTAGAACAACAAGTAACATCAAATATTTCACATAAAGTCCAAGCATAGCATTGCAAATGATGAATTTGATCCAGTAAAAGTTTCCCTTTTTCAGATATATGGTGTCGCACATAACAAGAATGCTCATCTAAAGATTTGCCCTCAACTAAGCTAGTTGGGGTTTCAGCACGAGCACATAGGGATCGAAGATGATCCAAGTAAAAAGCTTCAGGAGTGTGATAGATTTGAGTGGTTCTTCAACCATTGGTTCAGTAGGTACAACTATTTTTTTTGGTATTTAGTGTTCCATATCCATAACTAAAGATAGAGAACAACTTTAGAACAGCAAATAAAAATTACTTAGTGATAAAGCAAACAAGCACACACGAGAATATTCACCCCACGCTATGACTCCCCGACAACGGCGCCAGAAAAAGGTCTTGATAACCCACAAGTGCAGGGGATAATTGTAGCCTCTTTCGATAAGTAAGAGTGTCGAACCCAATGAGGAGCTAAAGGTAGAACAAATACTCTCTCAAGTCCTATCTGCCACTGATACAACTCTACGCATGCTTGGCGTTCGCTTTACCTAGAACAAGTATGAAACTAGAAGTACTTTGTAGATGTGATAGGATAGGTTTGCAAGATAATAAAGAACACGTAAATATAAACTAGGGTCTGTTTAGATAAAGAAGCAATAAAGTAAATATAGTGAGTGTGGAAAAGTGGTGGTAGGAGTTGTGAAATTGCCTCTAAGCAATTGACTACTTCACTAGACCGGTAATCACTATTGCAATTCTATTTGAGGGAGAGGCATAAGCTAACATACTTTCTCTTCTTGGCTCATATGCACTTATGATTGGAACTCTAGCAAGCATCCACAACTACTAAAGATCATTAAGGTAAAACCCAACCATAGCATTAAAGTATCAAGTCCCCTTTATCCCATACGCAAACAACCTACTTACTCGGGTCTGTGCTTCTGTCACTCACGCCACCCACCATAAGCAAATCATAAACATATTGCAAACCCTACAGCGGGGATCCCTCACGCTTGCGCGACACGGAGAGCATCATAGGACAACACCAATAATAAGACATGCAACTCAAACCAATCATAGCAATTCATGAATCACCGATAGGACAATGAAAATCTACTCAGACATCATAGGATGGCAACACATCATTCGATAATAATATGAAGCATAAAGCACCATGTTCAAGTAGAGGGTACAACAGGTAGCGGGAGAGTGGACCGATGTAGATAGAAGGGGGAAGGTGATGGAGATGTTGGTGAAGATGATGGAGGTGTTGGTGAAGATCGCGGTGATGATGATAGCCCCCGACAGCGTTCCGGCGCCACCGGAAGCAAGGGGAGAGAGCCCCCCTTCTTCTTCTTCTTCTTCCTTGACCTTCTCCCTAGATGGGAGAAGGGTTTCCCCTCTGGTCCTTGGCTCCCATGGCATGGGAGGGGCGAGAGCCCCTCCGAGATTGGATCTATCTCTCTGTCTCTCTCTATTTCTGTGTTCTGGAATTTTGCCCTGGCACCGTTTCTTTTATATCCGGAGATCCGTAACTCTGATTGGATTGAAACCTTCGCCCAGATCTTTTTCCAAAAATTAGCTTTCTTGTGGCCAAAGAAGGGCATCAACCGCCTTACGAGGGCCCCAGGAGGGTGGGGGGCCCACCTGGAGTGGGCGTGGGCCCTGTCTCGTGGCCACCTCGGGCATCGTCTCATGTTGATTTTACTTCCCAAAAATCACAAATATTCCAAAATAATTCTCCGTCCTTTTTTATCCCATTTGGACTCTGTTTGATATGGGGTTTCTGCAAAACATAAAACATGCAATAGATAGGAACTGGCAGTGGGCACTGGATCAATATGTTAGTCCCAAAAAATAGTAAAAAAAGTTGGCAAAAGTATATGAAAGTTGTAGAATATTGGCATGGAACAATCAAAAATTATAGATACGACGGAGATGTATCAGGCCCGTAGAAGGCCCATTGTTTCTACATCCCGTAGAAGGCCCATTGTTTCTACGGCCTGTAGAAGGCCCATTGTTTCTACGGCCCGTAGAAGGCCCACGGTTTCTACGGCCCATAGGAGGCCTAGTGTCACTAATGTAAATATTTGCCCATGGTTATTGTGGCCTAGTTTTAAAAAATAGGTTATTGCAGCCACTAGCAAACCGCGGAAAAAGAACTGCAATGACTACAAGCAAACAAATAAACAAGACAACAAGGAAATAAATAAGCAAGCAACTTACGCTAGGCTATCACAGCTATCACACATATTACATCCACTGGGCATCAAAGTTCGCCACCAGTGCAAATAAACGCGCCGACAAAAGAATATACAAAACTAAGAGCACTTCAGAAGGCACTAGGCCTGGCTAGGTCGGGTCCCCCAAACAGCCGAAGAAGCTGAGTAGACCTCAGTTGTGTCAATGATAGATGCATCAACAGTAGATGTATGGCATGATGGTGCGCACGGCAGTCCTCTGACATCTTCATTGAATCTTTGACTTCAAGTCGGAGCTGAGTTGAAGCAAGCCTTTCCGCTTTAAGTTGAGACTGAAGAAGTCGAACTGATTGAGGCAGCGACTGCACAGAGGTTGTCTCGCACCTGCTGGTGAGTAGCTTCAACTCACTGTCTTCATCAAGATAGGGCCTTGGGGTCATCTCGCTGTCCTCAAGATGGTTTGGCTCACTATATTCCCTAAAGTTTCGCCTGGCGTAAGAGATACGACTCTGAAAGAGAAACAAGGAGACACGTAATAGGTTTCACAATTATATAAGCAAATAAATGGATCTGTTTTGCATAAGGAACATGTTTTTACAACTACAATTTGAAACTGGTAATTGTTGCAAACATCCAATCAGATGTAAACAGCAAAGCAAACAGCAGTGGAGGAAATGATGCCTATCCATACTAGAACAAAGTTTGAAGGCTTGAGAAGGATGAACTTACATTACATGTTAACACGGGCTGGACAAAGCCCTTCTCCATGTTGATGGAAGGATAATTCAATAAATTCCCCAAAGAAAATTCTTTATAAGCATTGCCATTATTCTACATTTTGCAAAGAGTAAATATAGATCAAATAATGTTGGAAGAAACAGAGGATAAGGAAGCTCAGGTGCAGACTGATGATACATAATCAAATAGCAATTAATTAAGTACAGCGTGACAAGGCAAAAGGGAGAGAGGTACTGACAAGAGCAATGCAGAGCCCAGTATTGTTGTGAGATCGTATGATCCTTTGAGCAAGGATATTCATCTGAAATTAGTTTTCATACAAGAGAGAAGGTAAGGCACATGCAGAAATTTAGGAGTTCAAATTTTGAATTGATATCATAGACAGTACCTGACGCTGGGCTCTCAATAGTTCTAATAGGGGTTTGGCCACTGGAGTAGGGGTAAAGTGTGGTACAGTTGGGACTGTGTTTTCTGCGGGTGCTGATCTATCTGATTTAACAGGTATCACTACCTTTTCCAAATACCTAGTTTGTACTCCTTGAGGATCTGCACTCACCCTCTTCCTTTTGGACATCTATTATGAAAGAACAACATTTGACTGGAAAAACATAGTGTGACGACACATGTAAGAGGTACAGAAAATGGATAGGTATGGCATATACTCATATATGATGCTTAAAGTAAGAAGATGGTGTAACAAAGTAGAAGTAATGCAAGAGGTCAGATGCAAAATATGTGCGACCAATACAACTTTGCAAAGTTAGAGCAAGCACCTTGATGGGTGAATAAGATAGGCCATCCTCCTCATGACAAGTTTGTTAGCCAGTGGATTGTTCCGCCATATTCCTCTCGTGCGCCCATTCCCATATTCATTTTGATAATGTTCAATATCTGACATGCATGAAAACATAAAAACAAGTGAGATTTTCTTTGTAATGCAGAAGTGATTATAATCCAATACTGCCTCCCTGTAAACCCCTTTGTGCTATATCTGCAATTCTTTTAAGAGATGCCATGCATGCTGTAATTTGGTGTGTGCATTAATATAATGTGGCCTACTACTCAAAATATGAGAGCTCCCGAAGTGATGACACTTCGCAGATGACGGCTTCAACATATAGTAAAGAAGAACAAGTCGACCTGACCTGACAGATTCAAAATATACTAAGGGAGAACAACTCGACCTGACCAGTCGACCGCAAGAGAAGAGGATCATCTTAAAGAAGAGCAGAAGAGCAAGCAGATTGAAGATATTACAAGTGTTTCAATACAACGTCGGTTGGCCACCCGTGCTTTCTGTCGTACTAGCATTACTCCACCCTTCAAGCTAAACAACACAACACTCAGAATTCGAAAGCTTAGTTGTTCAAATATGATTGTGATATGATACTGATATTAGTTAACCGACACATTTAATTGGTTAGCTAAAGGTCCCACTTGAGTTTCAAAATTCATGTCGTGACATATAGAAAGACAGGATAATTGCATTTCTTTGTCACTTGTTGACCGTACTTTCTTGTCCATACCAAATCTTAGTTGTTATTTCAAAGCAAACACTGGTTGCTAACTACCCTTTGCACGGTTTGCAGTTTCATATCTGCCATCCCACTGCCACGGTCAACACTGTACTCATCGTGCTTATGGTTTCCCCATTTTATGATGACCACAATCAGCCTACGTGGTTCGTGTCGTAATAGCACTGCTCCACCCATCAAGCTAAACAAGCTTAGTTGTACAAATTCATATCTGATATTATTGCTGATATTAGTAAAACTGAGAGATGTTTAATTGGTTAGCTAAATGTTCCTACTTTAGTTTCGAAATGCATGTGAGCCACATATGGAGAGACCGGAAAGAATAGTATTTCTCTGTCTGCTCTGGTTCATCACCTACGCAGATCATAGTAGAGTAGAAAAAGGGGAAAACCCTAAGCATCAAGAGAAAAATCAGGAAAGTGGAACTAGCTGGACCAGTGGGTGGTGCACATGCTTTTCGAAACAAATATATGAACATTAGGCGACCAATTAAATGTTCTCTGTTTTAGTCATATGAGCATCATATCAGATTCGTATTTCAACACGTAAGCTTTGGGTTGAGGTCTTGAGGAGCAGTGCTAGCACGACACGAAGCACCTACGATGATGGTAATGAATATAAAGGGGGGAAACCATAAGCTTTACGAGTATAGTGCCCGTGCCATAGCGGATCTGAAGGTGCAAACAGGACAAAGCTACTTCGCAACCAATGGTTGCTTTCAACTAGCCACTACGATTTGGTACGGACAAGAAAAGTACAGTAAACAAATTACGATCTATTTTCCGGGTGAGATCGATAACTTTAAGCACATATGGAAGAGTACCACCTCTCTTGCGACGCCGTGTAGGCCTATGCAGATACGTTGCGGGTGCGATGGCTGTCGGCGGCGGGGAAGAAGACTTTAGACGGCGGACGGCTAGGTCGGGGATAAATCATGTTTCCGTGGACGAGGCGGTCGTAGGAGCGGCAACGGCAAGGTGGACGACGGCGCCGATGAAGCGAGAGGAGGCGATGAAAGGATCCTGGTACAACGCCGTGGATGAGAGGCGTCCATCTCTTGCAGTGGACGATAGGGTAGGGGTAGCGCCTCTGGCAAGGTGGAGGATAGGGTGGCGGACGGAGGAGGCTGGCCGCAGTGCGGAGGTTGTCGTGCCGCCGATGGTGTATGAATGGGGAAATGGAGGGGAGGGGGATCTCAAACTTTGGGACGCGCTTGTCTGAAATGTGGGAAAGTTACGAACTTATCCCCCATTTAAAATTTCGGACATCGCGTCGGTTGGGGATACGACGGTAATCCCGCATCTCCCAAATATTTTCCGGTAACTATTTCGGGCGAGGAGAGGGTGTTTTGCCGCCCACGGTTGGTGCCCATGGTGTATGAACGGGGCTGACAGGTAGGGCGGTTGTGTCACATCTGAGGGAAGTTACACATCTGCCCCTATTTAAAATATTAGCCTACATCGATTTCGGACGAGGAGAGTTTGTTTTGCCGCCCACCATGTTTGAATGGGGAAATGGAGGAAGAGACACATGTCTTTCGGACGAGCTTGAATTAAATGTGTTTTGCCACCCACGTTTGGCGCCCACCGTGTCTTAATGGGCTCAGAGGTCGTCGTGTCATGTCTGATTGAAGTTACTAGTCTACCCCTATCGACCGCAGCGTAAATCGGTCGATAGGGATGTCAAGTGTCAGGGGTAGGTAGTAATTTCCATCTCGCAAACACTTGCTTCGAGCAGCCCACAAATTATAGTGGGTGTTTAGCCGCTTCATTCAAAACTTGGGAGAATTAGCATTCACATTTGCCTTGGGCCCTGGAAAACTAAATTCAAATCCAATTTGTATTCGATTACGAATATCCACAGATAATTCTATGTGTTGTTATTTATTTCTTCAAAACCACAACAAAGATTTATTCCACCTTTATATATGATTATGATTTAGAAATGTTGTGATCTTCGAATTCAGTAGGTTGGATACACTCTGAGTCAAACAGTTATTTCATCGAATACAATATGCTCACACGGAAAACAGTTCACCTTATGTCAATCATACAAGTACTGAGGATTACCTCGCCTAAAAAATTCGGATCATTACAACACATGGACAACATAGGGGGTCTTGTAACATAATACATTCAGAGACATGACACAACATGCAAGTACAATAATCTAATGACAATTTCAACTGGTATCTAAAGAAGAACCGGGATTACCCTGGGCTTCAGATAGCAGAAACAGCAGGACCTCCTCCGTCTTCAAATGCAACATTCTTACTTCCTCCAATTCTTGGGTTGCTTGCATAATGCATGCCGTTAATTACGTAATTTCTAGCCTCAAGATAAAGATTACCTCATTCATGGTAGCCACACCATCTCTTTCTGCCTCTAGTAGAGCCTCAAGCACTATAATATCTATGCTCAGACTGCTCTCCGGTAGTGTTGCCTCTGAACTGCTACCATCTGGTAACATGGATGGCGCACTGCTTCCACAAATAGATTCTGGGGTTGCACATTGTGTCCTAGTGTGAACGACATCCTGAAAGGTTTCCGATGGACATAAGAGATAATTATCGTATGATCCAGGCAGTAAGCTTACATGGTAAACGACAGATGAATTATTGCCGAGCATGGCAAGCTATATTTAAATGGTTCGAAGCAGCATCAGCCAAAAAGAAATTAAAATGGTAAGATGAAACTTGGGATGTAAGTGGCAAATAAACGACATCCGCCAGTCCCATCTAGTTAGTTTTTGCTAGCTCCCTAGTTCATTTTCCTAAAAAAAACTCTTTTGAACTATCATACCACTAGTGGACTTTAATTGGGATTAAACGGGACCCAGTTGACATCCCTAGTTGACAGGGAGTGTACCACCGCTATATTTAAGTTGCCAAGGCATCTAAGTAGTTGAAATAATCTGAGAAAGCACTTAACAATGTGGCCTCATATAAACTACGAAGACAGTCTTGTGATGAAGTTGAGAGGAAAAGTTAAGGACCCAAATGAATTAGGCATGCATTTCTTTATGATAGTACAGCAGGCACTACTGACATATTGGCCAACTCAGGTATAGCGTAACAACAAACAAGCATTCGGATCAAGCAATACAGCAAAGCAGACAACTGAACTATTTGTAATTCGGTAGGATTACAGGTTGAGGGCACAAGCCAAGAAAGCAGCCCACTTGCATTAAATTTCACATGTACTAAAATACACTGGCTTACCATATGTTGTTGTGAAGCCTCGCTGCTGTTGCAATCTTCTTTGAAGATATCGTCAGCATCCTGTGGTTGCAAATCTAGTTGTTGTAGTTTATTCTGCACCCTCTATTTAGGTGAAATTAATTTTAATCGCATGCACGGGTCCGAATTGATCATCAATGGTTCATCTAAACTAATGAAAGAAGGGTGTGTGCATACACGACAATATATCTGCTTCCCTCTATTTTTATGCTTGTTTGAGATGCCAGCCCCAAAAGAACAAATATTTTGCTTGATGGGGTTGGTAGCTCCATAATTAATAGAAGCATCAAATTAGTCATGCAACTTGGGAAGATCAAGAACACACAAACAAGTAATGAACAGAGGCTCGGAGCAGTGATGTAATAACTAGCATTAGAAAATGTATGGTAAAACAAACAAAAAGCAGGGGAACCACATGCTAGTTTGCTAATGTGTAATTAAGCATAGAGAACATTAAGCAGTCTGATGGAACCAACAAGTGGCATCAAAGCAACACCATTATCATAAATATATCATTCAAGAAGTAAAATAGTAGGCAGTGATATCTAGGAAGTACAGTAATAGTACTTAGGACAAAACTAAAGCATACTAACTATATTTGCACTGGTATGTAATTTAGCACATGTAACATGTTCACTGCCAGAAGTATGGCCCTATAGGTGCAAGCAGAATAACGAGTCTCATGAAAAACTAAATGATGCCCTGAAGAAATTCAAAGGTGCGGTGCTTATGCTAGGAAAGTGAACGTAGGCGCCGACCATTGGATAATAGTACCTGATTCTCGGCGGCGTATGGGTATCATTGTCATACTTGATAGCTAAGGATCATCGATGATGCTCGTGTTGCAGTTGAGTTTGGGTCGGCTGTCACCGTCGCTGAAGCGGCTCCGGTGCTACAGTTGCGGCGCCTGTCGACATACAAGAAAGCTCATCTATGGTAAGTGAACAGTTGCATGATAAAGAGAAAAACCGAAGGAGTACAAATCGAAATAACCTGATGAGGCTGCAGCGTCGGTAAAGCAGGGCCGATGCGTCCATGGAGCGGGTCCGGTGTAGTGGACGAAGGCTTCGGCAGGCGTGTTGTACAATGCTTTTGGTGAGGCGGATCTGTTGCGGCGGACGAGGGCTTGTATGAAGGGCTAGTGAAGGGGCGGATGAGGGAGTCAGTGAAGGGCCTACACTGTGGTGGATGAGGGCGCCGGTTAAGAAGATCCGGTGCGGTGGACCATGATGGCGGTCAAGGAGATCTGGAGCGGTGGACAAGCCAGTCGCTGAAGAGGCTCCGGTGAAGTGGTGAGTTGGCAGTTGGGGGTTCCAAGGTGCGGAAGGTAGATCCGGCGGGGTGTGAGGTCCACCACTGCGGCGGAGGACTAGATTCGGCGGCTTGCCGTGGTTGGGAGTCGGGGAGGGGAAGGGGAGGGGCTCTGGGGTAGAATGTTGGGTGCAAAGAGGGGAAAACAATGGAGTTACCAAAGAAGCCCTTTTCTGTTCATGTGGCAGGGGTAAAACAGGAATATCGCAGGGCTAAACTTTCGGGCGAGTGATATTTCGATGTGAGCGGGAAGTTTGAAAGCTGTTGGCACCTAAAATTATAAGTGTTCTGCTCTTGTACGGCCGACTATGATATCATGGCGGACAATTTGTTTGTTTTGCACGCAAAAAAAGTGCAAGTTTTGAAAATCAGTGTCTCCAACTCGAAACTTAGATTGTCCATTCAATTCAAATATGGATCATTGAGCTACTACAAGCAAATACCATCATATGGTCCAATTCAAATGAAATTCCAAATGTGTTTATCCTAAATATGATGACAAAAGCAAAAATGTGTATGTGTATGAATAAAGTGGATGATTATAAAGTTTGAACATGCCCGTATGTGTATATCTCTAGGTTTGATATATGAATTTGAGATCACGAAATCCCAGCTTAAAAAATGTACCTCCGTTTAAATGAATTACAAAAGCTAATGATGGAGTCGAATTCCAAAATTCCAATCTTAGGTTTGTAATTCTGGTACATCAAGGTATATCATACATCTTCAAAAGTATCGTTATCTCATAGTCCAAACTGTGAAATAAATTGATCAACCATGAGTTCACAATATCTCAATTACGCTAAAGTCCCTCAAATATAGACACCTCACTCTTTATCTGAAGCCACCCCCCCACACACACACATAGAGAAGTCGTTCTCTCCCCCAAACACCAACACACGAGCACATTAACACCCATCTCTCTTCTAAAGTCCGGACCCCAATGTAGGTCTATATGACTTTGTCTCTCGGGCATGCACACATCTCTTCCCTCACTCTCTAGGTCTCCCGCTATCTCTCTTTCCCAAGCACACACACTATATAGAGTGTATATTTCCCATACACACAAAACGTTGCCCCCAAACGTCTATCTCCCTAGTTATGTGGTTCTCACGCACTCACCTCACACACCACCCCTACTGCAAACAAGCACACTTTGTCTCCTTGTGCACCACTCTCCTCTTTCTATCTCTCCCACATGCGGACCCGCCCCAGCTCCTTCCTTGTATACATATATGTCGCGACTCTTTCCGTAGCTCCCTAATGTATCATCATTCTCGATTTCGCACATTGTTCTCTACACCATCTATTCTAGATCCCTCATGAAGTCCCTATCACACACACGATGACTCGCTTCCCTTGCGTCTCCGTACATAGGCCAATTTCGAACAACATCAACATTGTCTCCCTATCTATACGCCATTTATGGACACAAACGAACCATCTCGCCCCCTCTCTT
>NC_041381.1:658980710-659013773 GCF_002162155.2 Triticum dicoccoides
AAATAGCCTGCTCCCCCCGCCCGCACCCATGCTATCCCGCTACTACACATGTCACACCATTCCCCCTTCCCTTATACTAGGTTTACATCATTAGTTGTCTCTCTACTCCACATACACACACTCCCTCTCACACACAAACACGTGCACAAACACACACAGACACGCACAAACACCCATTTATCTGGATCCTCATCTCTCCCCATGTCCGCATGTGTATCTCACACACTCACTCTCTAATTATGTATATGTGTCTCCACGTTACACAACACAAAGCCCCATGTACATGTCTCCCTCTATCCTCCACACACATAGACACAAAGAATCTGTTATCATTGCCTCAATCTCTAACATATCACACACGCACACTGTCTCTCTCTCTTGCAAACACGCTCAACAAGGGTTTCCCCATGAATAACTTACCATCTATTCATCAACAGTCATGGAAGTACGGCGAACACAAGACGTGAAAAAGAATAAATCTACATGTGCTTAAACCACCTAGTATGACTACTAGGACTAGAGCAAGCCAAAAAGCGCGCCGCCGTCACCCCCTCCTTATCAACGACGGGAAAAATCTTTGTTTTACACAGTCGAGAAGTCATTGTGCTAAGGCCCCACATGCCGAGGCGTTGAATAGAATGTAGATGCTAGTTTACGGAAGCAAGTATCGATAATACGTTTGTATCTCCATACTTATATTTCTTCTCTTATAAAAAACCCGAGTTGGTGATGATGGTACGTGTGCCATCTTGCAATATAGACCGTCCGATCTATATCTGACGGATGGAAATTAAACTAAAAGATACCCGCACCCCTCTCCACATTTGCAGACAAGGCCTTCCCTCGTTCATCCTTATCTACAACAAACCTCATTGTTGAGCAATTAAGAAAGGAAGCCTCTAGAACAACTGGCCTGGTGGCCGTTGCCGGCGTCGTCAATCCCCATGCCTCCGCTCAGTCCGACCACCAATCACCACCACACCCCACTCCTCTTCACCTTATCTCATATTTCTTAAGATATCATTAGTTTTTACACATGGGATTACTCCCGCAAGGGTCAATCACAACAAGTGTTTTGTAAAAAAAATGCATCTTGATGTTCCATGCAATGCATAGATCTTGCTAGTACTCCTACAAAAGACTAAGTTGGTGATGATGGTGTGTCTGCCATTCGTCGTTTCTGACCATTAGATCTACATCTAACAACTATGAGGTAAGTTTGTTGCCTTTTCTCACCAACATCCCACTTGTCTACCAATTTGTAGAAAAACCCATAATTAGTATCTTAAAACCAACCACATCCCTCCCTGACCTCACCAAAAGAGCCCAAGGAATATATTCTAATTGAAACATAATATATCTCTAGTGACATATGTATATCAAATAGAGTGTTTGTATCAAGTTTGTGAATAAGTATTATTCTAATTATGATTTGTTGCAACGCACATGAACATTGCTAGTATTTCCAAGCATGCATTTTCCCCTAGTATTCCATAGTTTTGAGTTTTCCATCAAGATATTAGTCACTCATGGTTGATATTTACTTTCAATCATGTACACATATGCACTATGTAACTAGCCTTGCTTATTGGCTTCCAAAGCTTAACTTTCACTCCTACTTACAATATGTAGAGTATTTAACAAAAAACTACCACTTTCAACCAACCCTAGGAAGAATCTATTGTACAAAAAATAGCAAAAACATACCCAAAATTTCTTTATCCACGCCAAAAACTACTACCTAGTACTCCTACCGATTAGGTTCGTTTAAACCCATTTATGACAGGGTTGGCCCACACGTCCGTGCTAACGAGGCAGCTTAAGCCAACACATTTTGTTTGACCGTTGACACGAGGGACCCACATCTAACCTTCTATCCTGTTATTCCCCCTCAAATCATTATTTTTCCTAAACAATACTTCAAACAATACTGATGCGTGTTCGTCAATGGCGCCGGTGATGAGCGAGTTGGCCGCCGCTCCACCGGACGGGCCGGACGCCGCATTGGCCTCCGCACGGGTTGGCAGGCTGGCCCGAGCGTGACTCACGAGCGAGCAAGCCGCTACGCTGGCCTTCGCTCGAGCCAGATGGCTGGCCTTAGTGCGGCGCGCGCGAGCAAGCCACCGCGCTGTGATGTCTACTACACAACCTTCTTCTTGTAGACGTTGTTGGGCCTGCAAGTGCGCAGGTTTGTAGAACAGTAGCAAATTTCCCTCAAGTGGATGACCTAAGGTTTATCAATCTGTAGGAGGCGTAGGATGAAGATGGTCTCTCTCAAACAACCCTGCAACCAAATAACAAAGAGTCTCTTGTGTCCCCAACACACCCGATACAATGGTAAATTGTATAGGTGCACTAGTTCGGCGAAGAGATGAAGATACAAGTGCAAAATAGATAGTAGATAAAGGTTTTTGTAATCTGAAATAATAAAGACAGAAAGGTAACAAGCGATAAAAGTGAGCGTAAACGATATTGCAATGGTAGGAAACAAGGCCTAGGGTTCATACTTTCACTAGTGCAAGTTCTCTCAACAATAATAACATAGATAGATCATATAACAATCCCTGAACATGCAACAAAGAGTCACTCCAAAGCCACTAATAGCGGAGAATAAACGTAGAGATTATGGTAGGGTACGAAACCACCTCAAAGTTATTCGTTCGGATCGATCTATAAAAGAGTTCGTACTAGAATAACACCTTAAGACACAAATCAACCAAAACCCTAATGTCACCTAGATACTCCATTGTCACCTCAAGTATCCGTGGGCATGATTATACGATATGCATCACACAATCTCAGATTCATCCAACCAACATAAAAGTACTTCAAAGAGTGCCCCAAAGCTACTATCGGAGAGTCAAGAACGTGTGCCAACCCCTATGCATAGGTTCCCAATGTCACGAAACCCGCTAGTTGATCACCAAAACATACATCAAGTGGATCGCAAGACATACATCAAGTGTTCTTATAAAAGACTCAATCCAATAAGATAACTTCAAAGGGGAAACTCAATTCATCACAAGAGAGTAGAGGGGGAGTAACATCATAATATCCAACTACAATAGCAAAGCTCGGGATACATCAAGATCGTGCCATAGAGGGAACACGAGAGAGAACACGAGAGAGAGAGAGAGATCAAACACATAGCTACTGGTACATACCCTCAGCCCCGAGGGTGAACTACTCCCTCCTCGTCATGGATAGCGCCGGGATGACGAAGATGGCCACCGGTGATGGATCCCCCCTCCGGCAGGGTGCCGGAAAGGGCTCCCGAGAGGTTTTTTTTGGTGGCTACAGAGGCTTGAGGCGGCGGAACTCCCGATCTATCTTCTCCTCTGGAAGTTTTACGATACGTAGGTATATATGGGTGCAGGGGGTACGTCGGTGGAGCTACGGAGGCCCCACGAGGCAGGGGGCGCCCCCCCACCCTTGTGAGCACCTCCCGTATCTTCTGACGTGGAGTCCAAGTCCATCAGGTGGGTTTCCTTCCAAAAATAACTTCTCCAGTTGATTTCGTTCCGTTTTGACTCTGTCTAATATTCCTTTTCCTCGAAACACTGAAATAGGCATAAAACAACAAATCTGGACTAGGCCTCCGGTTAATAGGTTAGTCCCAAAAATAATATAAAAGTGGATAATAGAGCCCAATATTGCCTAAAATAGTAGATAAAGTAGCATGGAGTAATCAAAAATTATAGATACGTTGGAGACGTATCACGCTGTTGTGCCAATCTAGCTAGCAAACCTTGCAGACAAGCAGCTGGACGGAGCTGGCATCCGGGCTGCCGCAACATGGGCTTCGCACCGCCGGCGGTTTTGACCTCGCCTTCTGCCGGTGGCGGTAGCTGCGTCCCATGGCCAAGGATGACTAGGTGGACGGGCTGGAGGTAGGAGGTCACTCGGGGATTTTTGTGCAGACTGACATGTAGGTCCCACAAGTCATAACGCCCGGTCGAATAGAAGGCGTTGACTTAATGGGCGACATGGGCCCTGTCAGAGGTTAGAGTTAGATTCTAACCCTGAACTAACTCTAACCAAAGTGGTGTTTGGATGGCAGGGTTAGATTGACAACAAATGTATCCAAATAGGGCTGAAAGATCATGGATGTCGCCTAGAGGGGGGGGGGGTGAATAGGCGCTTTAAAATAATTACGGTTTAGGCTTGAACAAATGCGGAATAAACCTAGCGGTTAATTTGTCAAGCACAAAACCTACAACAACTAGGCTCACCTATGTGCACCAACAACTTATGCTAAGCAAGATAAGCAACTATGTGATAGCAAGATATATGACAAAGAACAATATGGCTATCACAAAGTAAAGTGCATAAGTAAAGGGGCTCGGGTAAGAGATAACCGAGGCACGCAGAGACGATGATGTATTCCGAAGTTCACACCCTTGCGGATGCTAATCTCCGTTTGGAGCGGTGTGGAGGCACAATGCTCCCCAAGAAGCCACTAGGGCCACCATAATCTCCTCACGCCCTCGCACAATGCAAGATGCCGTGATTCCACTAAGGGACCCTTGAGGGCGGTCACCGAACCCGTACAAATGGCGACCATTGGGGGCGGTCACCGAACCCGTACACTTTGGCAACCCTTGGGGGCGGTCACCGGTACCCGTCAAATTGCTCAGGGCAATCTCCACAACCTAATTGGAGACCCCGAAGCTTGCCCAGAGCTTTACACCACAATGATTGAGCTCCGAACACCACCAACCGTCTAGGGCACCAAGGCACCCAAGAGGAACAAGCTCTAGGGTGCCCAAACACCCAAGAGTAATAAGCTTCTCAAACTTCACTTCCACGTATCACCGAGGAGAACTCAAACTGATGCACCAAATGCAATGGCAAGGGCACACCGAGTGCCCAAGTCCTTCTCTCCCAAATCCCACCAAAGCAACTAATGCTAGGGAAGAAAATGAGAGGAAGAACGAAAGAAGAACACGAAGAATTCCAAGATCTAGATCCAAGGGGTTCCCCTCACTTAGAGGAGAAAGTGATTGGTGGAAACGTGGATCTAGATCTCCTCTCTCTTTTCCCCCCAAAACTAGCAAGAATCCATGGAGGTATTGAGAGATAGCAAGCTCGGGGAAGGTCAACAATGGGGAAAGAACACGAGCTCAAAGGATTAGGTTCAATGGGGAAGAAGACCCCCTTTTATAGGTGGAGAAAAATCCAACCGTTATGCTCACAGCCCACACAGAGCGGTACTACCGCTCCAAGGAGCGCTACTACCGCTAGGGCGGTAGTACCCCTTCGAAACACAACAGCGAGGAGGCAAACAGGCCAGAAGAACTGTCGGAGCGGTAGTACCGCTTGACCTCACGGTAGTACCGCTAGGGGTAGCGGTACTACTGCTAAGGGTAGCGGTACTACTGCTTGCGAGCGAGACTAAAAAATTACATCCGGGCCTACCACCGCAGGACTTGGGACGAGTTTTTGGTCCGGAGCGGTACTACCGCTGTAGGAGCCGCGGTAGTACCGCTCTGGAGCGGTGGTAAAAAATTACATCCGCTCCAATTCGCGGTAGTACCGCTGCAGCCTTTTTAGAACACCAAAAATGCCACAACTTTTGCAAACGGACTCCGAATTTGATGAAACCAAGTTTGTTGGACAGCTAGCGACAAGGGATAACACAATATTGAAAGAAATATCAATAAGAATCAAATGAGAAAGGCCCATAAGAAAATGGTGAGAACCCTTCCTCGGATAAGACCGGTAAAACCTCCAACACCGAAAACATCATAGAAGACACATGCGAACTCCGTTTTCGATGAACTCAAGCTTGTCATCGAGATGACCATAAGCTCTAAGACTCACAAAGAGAACCAAACAAGAACCAAGAAACATGATGCAAGGATGCAATGGTTTGAGCTCTCTACTAACGATACGATCAAGCTACCAACTTGAGAGCCCCCCTTGATAGTACGGCAAACGATCCTATAACCCGGTCTCCCAACTACCACCACGAGCCCGGTAAAATAGAAAACCTATCAAGGGCAAACCTTTGCCTTGCACATGGTCCACTTCAGCTAGATGATGACGATGTTGACTCCCTCAAGTTGGACCACCTTTCTTGATTGCGTTGGCTCGATGAAGATTGGATGATTGCTCCTCCATAGTCCACTATGGGTGAGCCACTCTTCGACACATCTTCACAAGTCCATTGATACCACAATGGATGGCAAGATTCAATCACTTGATCTCTTTGTGATGCTCCACTTGAACTTGCACATGGCAATCTTAATGACGATCACCACTTGATGTCATCCTTTCCATGGGTTGTATGATATCTTCCTCTTGACACAAGCCCATGGACACGTACCTAACCCCACATAGACCATGGGTTAGTACACAAAGTGCAATGGACAATGCTTACCATACCATGGGATCACTTGATCCCTCTCGGTACATCTTCTACGCTTTGTGAGTTGATCAACTTGATTCACCCTTGACTTAGTCTTGATCAACCTTGAATCTTTCCAACTCTCTTCATTTGGATGATGTCTTGAAGGTAAACATGAATGATCACACAATCTTCTTTTTCAAGACATGCTTGCAATAAGCTCAACACTCACATGACAATCTTTGGATAATTCCTTAATAGCACCTTGGTCAACTCAAAAACTCCTTGAAACCAACACATGGACTTCAAGAAAACCCTATGGAAAAAACCTTCAAATATAACTCAAGGCAACCATTAGTCCATAGAGATTGTCATCAATTACCAAAACCAAACATGGGGGCACCGCATGTTCTTTCAATCTCCCCCATTTTGGTAATTGATGACAATCACTTTCAAGAGAGTTTATACAAGGAGTTATGCATCACAATGCAATGCAACAACCAATGATGCAGGAGAATGAGATGCAAATGCTTAGGAACAAAACCAAAGCAAGAGGAGATAACTCTCTAAACTTCTCCACAAAACTCTCTGAAACTTCTCCCCCATTGGCATCGATTGCCAAAATGGGCAAAAATCTAAGAAGGCCAATATAAATTGGGGTCCTCCATAAATTGTGTATTTCTCAACAAGAGAGTGGAATGCAATACACACATCCAACGGTAAATACTTGGAGGAACACAAACTATATTGAGGCCCAAAGATTGCAAAAGAATGATATGCCACAAAGACATAACAAAGAGAGAAACAAGCAATCAAGCAATCAAAATATACCAATTGAAGCAAGCAATCAAAGGATATCAATTGAACCAACTAGACCAAAGATCCTATGGGCCACATGAATGAAGGATATTATGATATGAGACGAGGAGTGTTCTAAAGAAACTAGAGAAGCTCCCCATGATTTATGCACAAATAAGAATGTTTTGTAATTGGATACAAAGTGCACAAAATAGGATCATAGCTCCCCCAAAATCAATAGAAACTTACAACAAGTGCAAGTGGGCAAATAGGAGACAAAGTCTAGCACTTGCAACAAGCACATGGTTGAGCAACATGTAAGAGAGGCAACTAAGAATAGGCTCAACCAAAACCGATGTGTGTGAGTTAATGCAATGCACTTGAGAAGACTAATGTACGGATGAGCATTAAGCATCAATATAGTCTTGAAAGAATGAGATACACAGTGCAAGGCATGTCATTCCCACACACAACTAGCAAACGGGTTCACAAGCTCACTAATAAGCATATAAAGAACCTATGCTTGTGACAACCCATGGTGAAGATAGAAAATGAAAGCCTCATAAAGACGAGGGATACTAATTAAGATGGCAAAGGCCTCGTCAAGACAAGCATGAGGAAAAAGATCTTCACCACAAAAGAGTGCATCAAGATGCAACTAGATAAGACCCACACTCAAGACAAGATCTTTCATGGAGCCACCAAAGAAATAACAAAAGAAAGACAAGGTGGACGTGGAAGGATATCATCTAGAGATGTAATTTCTCTCAGGTGTATATGGTTCTAGGTAGACGAAATCATGATGATATATGTCTAGAAAGAAGGGTGTACACCCGACATAGTTACAACACGAAGGAATAAGATATCCAAAAGGAAGTCATACATATACCAATAAGATATTTGCTTGGAAGCATAGCACATGGCTATATATGGTCTTATTGTATATAAATGAATTCCTACCACACAACCATCAAAGACATCACAACTAGCAACATGAGATCATCGTTGAGATGCTTTGAGAAAGGAAACAAGTATCACAAAAAAAGAATGAATTACATGCCATGATACAACCTACACAAGGTTGATGCAAGAAATGTGTGCATGAAGTAGATGATGATACTTGTTACCGAGATACCATTGGAAGGATGTAGTAGATACCAATTGAAGGTAAATAGTAGTTCATTGATCATCCTAGCTTAACTCCAATAAGCACATGGTGACAACACCTTCCTTGTGAGTGAGCCGAGCATCCAATGCATCTCCAACCGTTCCTAGAAGAACAACACAAACTAAACGGTACCCAAACTCATTGGGACCAAATAGTTAGAAACACCAATACATAGGACAAACTCCACATAATATGTGCATATAGATATGGAAATGAATTTCATGCACATCTCATCCAATTTGAGACTTGGTGGAGTTTCCCCTATATATTGGGTCAATGAAAGAAAGCATGCCAAATAGAATACATGAAGTAAATATGCATGCTCAAAAATTTCAAGAACCGATACCAAAAGACAAAGAAATGCCAAGTGAAAAGGATACCAAATGGAGAAATCATCACTTGGAAGATATCATTAAAGATACATCAAGGAATGAGATATCCATTGATACACACTAAATTAAAGATGTCAAACTCCCAAAGAGAGGATGATTCCAAACAAACCAAGCTCTCAACAAAGTTTCATGATGGCACAAGGTACCAAAAGAAAACGGCTTGCCTTCCACCAACACACACTTGATAAGGATCACAAGAAGAGTGTTCAAAAGAAAATAGGATAGCTCCTCCACGAGTTGTGCATTATAGAGAATTTCCTTTGAATACAAAATGCACAAGGTGGGATCACCACTTTCACTATATCTAGAAAACACTAGACAAGAACAAGAAATTAACAAGATCCACAAGTGGTATGGAAGACAACGGGAGTTGACACAAACCTTGGCAAGAGAAAAGGCAAATAAAAACAAAAGCCAATGTAAAGATGAACAATTAAATTCTACCACACATAAGTGATTACCGATTTTCAAAAGACAAGAAGTATTTGGAAATAATTCCCGGTGGTAGATAGCAAGGATATCCGACATCATCTTCACTCCAAACAAAAAGCAAATTGCAACTTGTAGAGCTAACATGCCACCTAGGAACAAGATAATTTACAATATCAATTCTAGGTGACAATATCTCAAAGTACACATTTTCAAGGCTTGTAATATGCACATAGCATATTACTCCCCCATAATGTGATACCAAAAAGAACTTAACAAGAGGCAATAAGAGATCCAACACGAGACAATCAATGGAATTTTTAGAATTTGAATTTCTCATGAGAGATATACCACCTAGCGACTTGATAATCTTGTAATATCAATACTACATGGTATTCCTCATGTACAAACATTTATAGGATTGTGAGGTGCACAAAGCACTTCACTCCCCCAAAATGGGATGTTCCATTAATCCCTCACACGATCCAACTAGGATACAAACAAGAAGCAAAAATGGCTCAAAGCGCGACGCACACATACATGATGTGCAAACCAACACACACATACTTGATTGCTCAAGATGAGCAAGTTGGAAGCACAACATATACAAACACATGCAAGGAACAAAACCAAAACATGCAAGGGGGCAAGTAACTTTCAATGTAATCAATTTAAGTACAAGTTACCGCAAGGAGGCACATTGGATATAAGATAGAAACTTGATAATCCAATTGACTTGGCTTGAGACAATAAGGATGATGAAGTCCCCTTAATTCTTCATAATGTATCCAAGTCTCCAATTCCCTCCAACAATACCTATTGATCAAGTTTGATCTTGTTGGTCCCCAACCAAGTTGGGTCCTAAGAGGTTAGTCACAATAGGTTTGGCTACCCAAATGGTTCTTTGCTTGACACCACTTTGAGTACCAACAAACTTGGCAAACACATTACCAACCTTATCTGTACCAAGAGAATAGATATCATCAATAATAATTGGGTTGTACTCCCTCCGTTCCTAAATATTTGTCTTTTTAGAGGTTTCAACAAGTGACTACATTCAGAGCAAAATGAGTGAATCTACACTATAAAATATGTCTATATACATCTGTATGTAGTAACCATTTGAAATGCCTAGAAAGACAAGTATTTAGGAACGGAGGGAGTATAAGTTACCACTAGTGCATGAAGAAGCGACGTGACCTTTCTCACGACATAAGTAGCAACGTCTACTCATCACTTTCTTCTCACTGGATTTCTCAACAAGAGAAGCATTAACTTGAGTCTTCTTGGGAAGTGGCCTTTATTCAACTTGAGGTTGAGCATGAGATTGAACTTGTGGCCTCTTCCCTTGTTGCTTGACACTAATGGCCTTCTTCTTCAATGGACAAGATCTAACATGATGTCCTTCAATTTTGCACTTGAAGCAAACAATCTTGGCTGAATTCTTGACTTGTTCTTGGCCCTTCTTCTTGTTAAACTTGGACTTCTTCTTGTTGGAGTTGAATCCAAGTCCACCTTTGTCATTGGGGGATTTTTGCACACTCAAGATATTGTTGAGTGTGGATTTCCCTTCATGACTCTTTTCCAAGTCTTTCTTCAAAGAAGTGACTTGGGCCTTGAGCTCTTTGATTTCCTCTACATGGTTAGTCTCAATACAAGTACTAGAGGAAGTATAAGCTTCATCATTAGAGCAACAAGGAAAGGAAAGCAATTCATCACAAGATGTACCAATGTTATGCATGGATGAATTACGAGGACTAGCATAAGGCAATATAGCATTTTGACTAAAAGTGGTGCTAATGTCCATATGAGGCTCACTAGATGTTATCTTAGCAATCATAGCCTCATGAGCTATTTTTAGAACATTATGGGATACAATAAGATCATCATGAGAGCTAGAAAGATTTTCATGACTTTCTTCCAATTTCCCAACTCGCTAGATAGCAACTCAAGTTGAGCCCTTAGCTCAACATTCTCCTTTAAAATGGATGCTTCACAAGAAATAGAGTTAGTAGCACAAGCATCATCATTAACAACAAGAGGAGAAGGCAACTTGGCAAGCTCTTTTAAATAATAAGCTTCAAGTTGAGCATGAGACTCGGTGAGTTTGATGAGCTCACCCTTGATGACCCTTGAGCCATTTTCGAGGTGCTCAAAATCCTCAAGGAGTCTAGCATGAGCAACTTCAAGCTTAGAATTTTTAGTTTCAAAAACATTGGCCACCTCAAGAGCTCTATCATTATATTCCTTCACTCTAGATAATTCTATAGAAAAGTCTCGTCAAGAGATTCAGAGGTGGTTTGTTCATGTTCAAGAGCTTGAGATAGCACCGCGATCTCATTTGTGTAATCACGCCCATGAGCTTCCATTTTCTCAATGGTGACCTCATGCTCCTCTAGATGAGATTCCAACTCCTCAATGTATTTCTTGCCATCAATGGCAATGGACATTATTTCCATGAAGTTAGAACGAGCAATTTTATTTTTATGAAGAGCTTTAAAAATCATTCCCCCCTTAGTTTTTAAGGAGGCAACATTATCATTCTCTTCATCATTATCCTCATCATCATTAGCATCAACATCATCATCAAGAGACATATTGGGGTACAAAGTAGGAGATACCTTTGACGCCTTAGCCATAAGGCAAAAACCAATAGATGATGATGTAGGATCCCTTGAGGCACCATTAAACACCACATCTTGTTCCATGGAGTGTTGGGTTTCCTCTACATATTGTTAGCACAACAATTCGAGGAAATAGATGCATTTTTATCATGGCAACAAGACATAGCAAGCATATCATCATGAGATTTAGTCAAGCAATTTCTACATGATATGCAAGGACTATCAACACAAGCATGTGAAACATTTGGAGTGCTCGAAGTGTTAAAGCCCAAAGAAGGAGCATTGGAATAATATAGTGATGAAGGATCATCCACAATAAGCATACTATCATCATTGCAATTACCAACACTACTCACCATATCATTACCTTGTGGCAAACCAAATGTAGGTGAAGTAGAAGAAGTTGAGAAGACTATACGACCGGAGGTGGAGGGAGAACAATCATCCCCACAAATCTTGGACACACCATATTTATCTTGAAGCTTCGTCCACAACTCATGAGCATCTCGGAACGGCATGAGTTGAAATATAACTACATTGCTCAAAGCATCGAAAAGCAGATTAGAAGCATGAGCATTGAGATAAGAGTTTTTCTCATCCTCTAAAGATAATATTTGGGGATCCTTTGGAGGAGAAAAACCCATATCTACAATTCGCTCTAAATTTGGGTCCATGACCTTAAAGATATTAAGCATGCGAATTACCCAAACATCAAAAATTTGTGCCATTGAAACTAAGAGTGTCAGAGAATCCTAATCCCCTAGTCGACATCTTTACTCTCTAGGCGGTAAAGCCTAATAAAGAGAGACGAGGCTCTGATGCCAATTGAAAGATCGTGGATGTCGCCTAGAGGGGGGTGAATAGGCGCTTTAAAATAATTACGGTTTAGGCTTGAACAAATGCGGAATAAACCTAGCGGTTAATTTGTCAAGCACAAAACCTACAACAACTAGGCTCACCTATGTGCACCAACAACTTATGCTAAGCAAGATAAGCAACTATGTGATAGCAAGATATATGACAAAGAACAATATGGCTATCACAAAGTAAAGTGCATAAGTAAAGGGGCTCGGGTAAGAGATAACCGAGGCACGCGGAGACGACGATGTATCCCGAAGTTCACACCCTTGCGGATGCTAATCTCCGTTTGGAGCGGTGTGGAGGCACAATGCTCCCCAAGAAGCCACTAGGGCCACCGTAATCTCTTCACACCCTCGCACAATGCAAGATGCCGTGATTCCACTAAGGGACCCTTGAGGGCGGTCACCGAACCCGTACAAATGGCGACCCTTGGGGGCGGTCACCAAACCCGTACACTCTGGCAAAGCTTGGGGGCAGTCACTGGTACCCGTCAAATTGCTCAGGGCGATCTCCACAACCTAATTGGAGACCCCAATGCTTGCCCAGAGCTTTACACCACAATGATTGAGCTCCGAACACCACCAACCGTCTAGGGCGCCAAGGCACCCAAGAGGAACAAGCTCTAGGGTGCCCAAACACCCAAGAGTAATAAGCTTCTCAAACTTCACTTCCACGTATCACCGAGGAGAACTCAAACCGATGCACCAAATGCAATGGCAAGGGCACACGGAGTGCCCAAGTCCTTCTCTCCAAAATCCCACCAAAGCAACTAATGCTGGGGAAGAAAATGAGAGGAAGAACGAAAGAAGAACACGAAGAATTCCAAGATCTAGATCTAAGGGGTTCCCCTCACTTAGAGGAGAAAGTGATTGGTGGAAACGTGGATCTAGATCTCCTCTCTCTTTTCCCCCCAAAACTAGCAAGAATCCATGAAGGGATTGAGAGATATCAAGCTCGGGGAAGGTCAACAATGGGGGAAGAACACGAGCTCAAAGGATTAGATTCAATGGGGAAGAAGACCCCCTTTTATACGTGGAGAAAAATCCAACCGTTATGCTGACAGCCCGCACAAAGCGGTACTACCGCTCCAAGGAGCGGTACTACCGCTAGGGCGGTAGTACCCCTTCGAGACACAACAGCGAGGAGGCAAAAAGGCCAGAAGAACTGTCGGAGCGGTAGTACCGCTTGACCTCACGGTACTACCGCTAGGGGTAGCGGTACTACTGCTAAGGGTAGCGGTACTACTGCTTGCAAGCGGTACTAAAAAATTACATCCGGGCCTACTACCGCAGGACCTGGGACGAATTTTTGGTCCGGAGTGGTACTACCGCTGTAGGAGCCGCGGTAGTACCGCTCTGGAGCGGTAGTAAAAAATTACATCCGCTCCAATTCGCGGTAGTACCGCTGCAGCCTTTTCAGAACACCAAAACTGCCACAACTTTTGCAAACAGACTCCAAATTCGATGAAACCAAGTTTGTTGGAAAGCTAGCGACAAGGGCTAACACAATCTTGAAAGAAATGGTGAGAACCCTTCCTCGGATAAGATCGGTAAAACCTCCAACACCGAAAACATCATAGAAGACGCATGTGAAGTCCATTTTCGATGAACTCAAGCTTGTCATCGAGATGACCATAAGCTCTAACACTCACAAAGAGAACCAAACAAGAACCAAGAAACATGATGCAAAGATGCAATGGTTTGAGATCTCTACTAACGATACGATCAAGCTACCAACTTGAGAGCCCCCCTTGATAGTATGGCAAACTATCCTATAACCCGGTCTCCCAACTACCACCACGAGACCGGTAAAATAGAAAACCTATCAAGAGCAAACCTTTGCCTTGCGCATGGTCCACTTCAGCTAGATGATGACGATCTTGACTCCCTCAAGTTGGACCACCTTTCTTGATTGCGTTGGCTCGATCAAGACTGGATGATTGCTCCTCCATAGTCCACTATGGGCGAGCCACTCTTCGGCACATCTTCACAAGTCCATTGACACCACAATGGATGGCAAGATTCAAGCACTTGATCTCTTCCTGATGCTCCACTTGAACTTGCACATGGCAATCTTAATGATGATCACCACTTGATGTCATCCTTTCCATGGGTTGTATGATATCTTCCTCTTGACACAAGCCCATGGACACGTACCTAACCCCACAAAGACCATGGGTTAGTACACAAAGTGCAATGGACAATGCTTACCATACCATGGGATCACTTGATCCCTCTCGGTACATCTTCTATGCTTTGTGAGTTGATCAACTTGATTCACTCTTGACTTAGTCTTGATCAACCTTGAATCTTTCCAACTCTCTTCATTTGGATGATGTCTTGAAGGTAAACATGAATGATCACACAATCTTCTTCTTCAATACATGCTTGCAATAAGCTCAACACTCACATGACCAATCTTTGGATAATTCCTTAATAGCACCTTGGTCAACTCATAAACTCCTTGAAACCAACACATGGACTTCAAGAAAAGCCTATGGACAAAACCTTCAAATATAACTCAAGGCAACCATTAGTCCATATAGATTGTCATCAATTACCAAAACCAAACATGGGGCCACCGCAAGTTCTTTCAAGGGCCATGGGTTGAAACGTGCCTATAACGACACTTTGTAGAGTAGTTGTTTCTTGGTAGGGCTGGTTGGTAAGAGCATGTACAATGGTTGATAAGGTGGTCTTATCTTAAGTCTGCCACGTATGCAAGTGGTAGTAGTTTCTTGGCATTTTAGTGGTTTGTTGCATTATTAGGGGTTTCTTGTAAGGAACAATGTACGTACTACTAGCGACAAAAGTGTAGGGGAACGCAGCAGAAAACAAAAAATTTCCAACCTACGCACCAGCCCAGGACCACTATGGAGACTGCATACATGGTTTGATCCTTTTCGTTACCGACTCGTAGCGCAGCGGGAAGTAGAGTCGATGACGAACGACGGTGCAGATCCCCGCAGCTAGGATTTACAACTTCCCAACCGCGAGGATGTATACCCTCATCTGCTCCTCGGACAGCCCTCCGGGAGGCGGTCGAACAGCCCCCCGGACGGTGTCGCAGACAGCCCTTTGGGAGGACCTTCGAAACTCGAACGGTCACTCGGACAGCCCTTCGGGAGGACCTTCAAAACTCGTACGGTCACACGGACAGCCCTTCGGGAGGCACTCACGAACTAAGACCGAAACTACGATCTCTCTACAGAGTTGCACACATACGGTGTCATCTATCCGGTAGGGCTTCGCCATCCAGAACTAGTTCCTGCCGGAACCCAGACAGCCTTGTGGCTCTACGAAACTCTTTTCGTGGGAGGGAGAGAAGAAGCCAGATCATGCATGGCACTTGTATGTGAGAAGGGATGAGTGTGGAGAGCTCCTCTCCTCCTCCTTTTATAGGAAACTCAAGGTGTAGGGTGGTTTCACAAGAAAACCCAAAGTGCACATGAAGGAAGTCCTTCCACAAGGACCCAAGTGTGAAACCAAGGGACAAGAGGGGGCTCCAAGGAGGAGTCCCCATGTGGCCGGCCACACCTAGGAGGGCCCCCCCAAAGGGAGCCTCATCCATCCATGTCACCCCCAAAAATATCTTGGGACAAAGCCCAAAATAATGGCTTTCCAAAAAGTAACCCAAAAAGCACTTTCACTATTCATGACGACATTTTTCAGCGTCCGTTCGAACTGAAAATATTTATGTGGGCTTAGAACATTTCCATCACCCACCATATTTATTTTCAACGCGTTCTGGAACAATTCCATTTTAGTGATTTTCATCTGCGAAAAGCATCTGAAGCAGTTCCGGCAGCTCCGGAACATTTCCGGTTTTTATCTCAGAAAATTCCAAAAAGCTTCCAGAATGATTCTGGCACCCTTCAAGAATTATCAGGCATTTGCCGAAACCAAATTGACTTAATGGTATATCCCGAAACAACTTTTCAGTATCATCGAAACTCATCCGATGACCTCTCTCTGCGGTACGATTCCGCTGTCCAAAACTTTTCCGGTGTCCGAAACTTTTTCGGTGATTTTCTCTCAGACTCCCTGTCTAGTATTCAACAGATAGATGACCCTTAAGTGTGTGACCCTATAGGTTCGGTGAAGTATAGACATGACCCGGAACCCCATCCAATCAATGATCAACATCGGAGCCGTGGACACCCATATTGACCCCTATACCCACACGAATGAATATTCGAGTGAACCTCCAGTTGCCGTGTGCTATTCCTGTTGCTTCACGATATGTTACAAAAACCCGAGGTGAGATTTACTTGCATCCCCGTGGATCAACAACTTGTCCATTATGCTAGTTACCTCGTTACTGGTTTTGTTCTCTTTTCTCGTTTCCGTGTTCCGGCATCCCTGTGATCAAATCACACTGTGTCTGGCCAGACGATGATGGATACCGTAACATCGACAGGGCCCGGGAATATCTCTCCATCGTCGGAGGAGCAAATCCCAATCTTGAGCTATCAAGTTACTTGACACACTTTTCCATGAACCCGTAAGCCGCTGTAATAGCCACCCATTTACGGATGACGTTTAACAAACCCCAAAGTTCATGAAGCAAGCATGAAGAAACTCGATACTCTCATGGTCTAAGGAATCATGCAAACGTTAACCATCTCTGTGTTATTTACCATTAACTTGTGACGAATGAATCTTATAGCATAACATCAAACTGGGTCGATTCAACACAAATGTTTTCTTAACATTGTGCCCTCAAAGTTGCTGGCATAGACATGCCCATGATCAGGAAAATGGAACCATCATGCAACACTTGAGCTAGTCTTAGAGGCCAAACTAGGAATACTTCTTACCGTTTATTATTCCACACGTGCATATGAGTCTTCCTCCGAGCCTCGTGGGTATTGTAGACTCGAGAATCATTGCAGTTATAGCATGGAACATAAACATAATTATGAACTCGGAGATAAATAATATCATTTATTATTGCCTCTAGGGAATATCTCCTACAGACTCCCACTTGGACTAGAGTCAATAATCTAGTTAATGCTAATGCACTTTACACCTATGGCACATTGGTGTAAATATGCTTCGCTTGTGGTATAGCCTGAGGTCCAATGGATCTGACGACTTCAGCTCCGTGTGTATCTTTGCATATCCTCGCGTCTTCACGCTTTCACAAAATTCATATTTTGTGTGGACTTGGTTTTGTATGTATGTGAATCGCAGGTCGAACCTGGATTCCTCAGACTGAGTTATGGAGCAACTACCCGCAGTAGTGTCCCATTGACAAAAGTCATCTTGGAACCATACTAAGTTCATGAATGAACTATATGATTCAACATCTTCTTTGTCGCTTCTAAAGCGTGAACATACTTACCCTTTGTTATAGAATTTGCCACAGTAACTTGTTGGGAACATTTTCCAACAAACTATGACACCACATTGTGTGCAACACAAAACCCTTAATTTAAATCAAAAATCGCATGGAGCATTGATGAAGACTGTATCGATGTAATTACTTACAACGAGCTCTTCATAATCTCTGCGTGCGAGAAAACATGTCATCAGTACTACTCTGGTACTAAATGACATCTTTCACTGTTGTCCTATGATCAGTACTTTGATCACTTTGGTATCCATACTCGAAAACACCTTTGGAGTATTGGACATAGCTGGTTGTTTTTACATACCATGGAATACATGATTAATCCAAACACGAAGGTGTGTGGAATCTCCATCATGTATTTTACTCATCAGTGTTTTGGACACCGAGTCTTGCAAAAACTCATTCCATGTGACGTCGGCAAGAATCACTCCTTGGCGTTTTATATGCTAAAAGGTTTTAGCATCTTGTCAATATGTATTCATAGCTTATCCCCATTAGGTAAATCTATCTCCATAGATCATCATGCCTAATATCAAGGCTATTTAGCCTAAGCACTTCATCGAAAAACTATTTTCAAATGAAGTCCTAATTCGTGTCAAGGAATTTATTTCCAATTACCAATGTGTCAAGCACACAAGGTTTTTAGAAATATTATTGCGCTCCCACTTACTTTCTTGAATTACAATCATCTTCGTTACCCATTGATGAAGTCAAAACCCCTTTTGAGCATTTCATCAAAACACGAAGATTCCAACTCCATTTTGCTCTCTTATGTCCATCGCTGGAACTCTGAAGTTTGCATCCTTACTAGCATCCTCTGGATCGACAAATTACTTTGAACTGTATCACATACAAGTCCTAGGTTTCATTTACATCAGATGAAATCCTTTTGTCATCCATGTTTCATATCTCAAGATTGAAAGATGTATTAATTGCTAGTTCAACCCGAACCGACTTTAAGCATTGCTACGATGAAACAACCTCATCGTAGTCAACTCCTTGAACTTGTTATTGCAACAAGTCGAGCTTTATGGATAAACATTTTTATCCGTATCGGTTTTAAGTTCCATAAATATTCATTAGACTCTAAGTCTTCCGAAAGGTGTATCAAGGTTTTAATCTTGAATCACATATATGGAAACTAACTCGGGTTGTATTGGCATTTAGCCAATTCCGGAGTCAGGGCCCATCAACGCTTCCTTGTGTATCGTAGGTATAATGTTGTCTAACAACAATATCTCGTATGCGCACCTGAGAGGTTTGCACGAGCCTTGCCTACGTGGTTCAACTGCAAGTTCAACCGAAGTTCATACATTTTATTGTAGAGACTTCCGTATCAGTCGCAGTAGGAAACTCTGGAATTACTTCCAAGGTCTCTTTCCTTTGATCTGATGACAAAGATACTGTTTATCTCGTCGAGTTGCACTATTCTCCCACTCACCTTTTTGAAAGAACCATTCTCTTTAAAAGCATACCATTTCGTGGCAAAACTATTTGCCTCGGTATAGTGAGGGTGGAGTACCCAATGACTTGGGATAACCTACAAAGTAGCACTTGTCTGATTTGGAATAGGTTTGTAACCTTTTACACAAGCCCCATATTCCAAATGTTTAAGAAAAGATATAACATGGTTGGGCGTACCATACCATGGCGTCATTTCAACAAACCCGATGGAGCTCTTTTCAGTGTAAAAGCCGCAGTCTCTAAAGCATCACTCTTTAAAAGGGATAACGGCAAATTTATTTATGTCATCTTTGATCTTACCATGTCATAAATGGTTTGATTACATCTTCACAGACTTTCCACTTGCAGTGGTATTCTGGGAAGTGCAAGTTATGAAACCCCTTTCACAACTCATCAGACATTCGCTAAACTTGTAACTCAAATATTCCTTTCTGCAATCAAATTGTAGAAACATAATTTTCTTGTTACAATAACTTCTACTTCATTTCTGAAAACCTTTCGAATGATTTCAAAAGATCCAGACTTACGTCTCATCAAGTAAATATCCATATATCTACTTGAGCCATTTCTGAAGATAGATAAATCCACTACTTGCAACATTTATCAGACTACACACATCAAATGTATGATCACCAATAAGTTTGATGTTCATTCTTTCTTGCATGTGAACGGTATTTCAGTCACTTCACCTTTCGGAGGAAAGTTGCAAGTGTCAGATGATTCAAAATCAAACGACTTCAAAATCCATCATAATGGAATTTTCCATGCGGGTTTCCCCAAATGTGACCAAATGTAGTGCCACACTTGTGTGGTATTCTTTTAGTCTTGCGACATTTAGCGTCAGTGTTATGGATGTATCATATTACCATAAATATTCATAACATACATCCCATCTTGGATGGAAGCATGGCCCTTCATGTTATCCATAATACTGAACAACAATTGTTGTTTTTATGAATAACCTCTCTTGCAAAAACATTGTGCAATGGGCTAGAGTGTATGAAACTCTAAAATGAATTATGAAAATAAACCTAGAGGTAATGTATTATTATCAATATTCATAACATACATCTCATTCATAATGAAAGTATGGCCCTTATGTTATTCATAACACCGAACATGAAAAGTTCTCTTATGAACAACCTTCTTGCAAGATACCTTATGCAATGGGCTAGAGTGTGAAACTCTAAATGAATTATGAAAATAAATACAGACGGTAATACACCGATGGAAAGTATAGTAACATTTACTATGTTCCCTGTGTATACCTAAACCTCATTCCTGGCTAGTCTTTCAGGCCATAGCAGTTCTTACATCGAGTTGCAACAGAATGCAATCGAGTGGGTATCTTTGTGATTAACTCACAATACCCAAAACTCAATGATTAACAATTTAATCATAATTCCCAAGAACTATATCTTTGACCAGCCTTCTATACATCAAAAACTTGTATGACATTCATACATGAGCTGGATATTCCAGTCTACTTTCTTTTTGCCTTTATACTTCTAACAGTTTAACTTTTAGTATTTCTCCTACTCTCAGAAGAAGCACCCAACTTAAGAGTGGCGTTAGCCCCGGACTTCCTAGGCATGAAAGTCTCACTAACACCCTTCGGACACTTCCTTTCTCTTTAAGTTGTTGTTTTATTCTTCATCATATGACAGGCATTCTTCTGGATCCCTTTCCCAACAGTCAAATGCATAGTAAACACTTTTACTAATACTTGCAAACAAACATTACTTTGGATATTTCATATCTTTCAGCCTTTGTTTGTATCTGAAAATTAATTTTCAGTTCCATCAATATCATATAACTATCCAACTTTCGAAGTTTGGGTTTCATGGAAGCAAACATATTCCACTTGACCGTAACAGAATTCTAGCTTTTGGATCGAAGGACGGGAGTCACATGATCCATAGCATTAGCAGGAGGATACGGAAAGCATGCGATAGGACAAAGTCCTTCTTGACACTTTTGAGGACAATCCTCACATTATGTTACCAATCGTAAAGTTTTTAACCAGATATTTAACAGCTATTCAATTTTAACAGGGAAGGTGGAAATGCGAGCCATTATTCTACAACTATTTTGCAAGAAACACTTAGACAGTGTTCATAATTAATTGCACTGAGAATTAAGCATGTTAATTCAACAGTGCGCTCCCACTCAAATCAATATCTCTCATAATTAATTTTGAGTGATACAAGATCCAGACTTCAACTCATTGCCATAGAATCATCATCTCATAACGGGAATTTTAATCGGTAGGCCAACTTGCCGATCACATCTCTATGTGACTCTTGCTCATCTTTCGATGCGTGTGTTCCGAGCTCAGGACGATCCTGCCATGAACGTCAAGACAACCAAGTGATCTTGCTACGAGGTCTGACCTCACCCGCCTCACACTTCTCTAATCGTTCGTACCCATGCATCCATGGCGCACCCCAAAAAGATAGGTGCCGTGACGGTGCTACACTTGGGAGAACACTAACTACTTGATATTTTAGTGAGAGATCACCCTAATAAAAGCGACTACTGCGCAATCAAGAAGGGTGCATCATAAGGGATAAACATCTCAGGCAATTCATAATAGCATGATATGGTATAGCCCTTTCTGACGGAGAAGTCTTTCATTTCTTCGTCTTCGGCATTCGCGTCGGTGTTCACCTTCGTGAAGATTGCCACCACCTTGTCGATGCACAAAATAATATTGCTATCTCTATAGCTAATAAAATAAGTGCATTACTTAAGGTTGACACGCAGGTCACTTAAATTGACAATCATATGGCTCCAGCCATCATGCCGAATCATGACACGCGGGTCATGTTAATCAATTTACATCATATAGTCATCTCATACATAATCAAATTGAATATGAGCATTGCTATACCACATCACATGTACATGCAAACCCTCCTGCAAAACCAAGTTAGATGTTTCTAATCGGTTCATGCAAACTTGTTTTTCGTGGCTTCTAAGGTTTTGACTTAAACCGCAACTACCAACGTTTTATCATCAAGTATGATTATTCAAGTTGCTAGATTAACATCTCGGGATGTATGAAGCACGAGATAATAAAATCTCAAACCCCATACTAAACTTCGTCATACGCATGACCCCCATGCAGATCATATCTGCAATGCCCTTTCATCTGCAAATTTCATCTTTCTTTTGACTACGACACAACCCAAAGAACTGATAGCACTTCCATGATCAATCAGGATCACGGATTGCCAGAACTTTGTCAAATTCCACCATGTTGTCTCGAGATTGAGCAAACGCAAATTCTAGGGAAGTAACAAGAACGTCGGGTAACAGATTTCATCTGTCACCCACATAAATAATTTTCAGCAATAGATCTCATCTACTCCAAAATTATATTATGCAATACCCATACATCTCCATGTATTCTAGATCGCAACCTGCATCTACGCATAGCATAGCTCATGATGCCACTGTAGGGGAACACAACAGAAAACAAAAAATTTCCAACCTACGCACCAGCCCAGGACCACTATGGAGACTGCATACATGGTTTGATCCTTTTCGTTACCGACTCGTAGCGCAGCGGGAAGTAGAGTCGATGACGAATGGCGGTGCAGATCCCCACAGCTAGGACTTACAACCTCCCAACCACGAGGATGTATACCCTCATCTGCTCCACAGACAGCCCTCCGGGAGGCGGTCGAACAGCCCCTCGGACGGTGTCGCAGACAGCCCTTCGGGAGGACCTTCGAAACTCGAACGGTCACTCGGACAGCCCTTCGGGAGGACCTTCAAAACTTGGATGGTCACACGGACAGCCCTTCGGGAGGCACTCACGAACTAAGACCGAAACTACGATCTCTCTACAGAGTTGCACACATACGGTGTCATCTATCCGGCAGGGCTTCGCCGTCCAGAACTAGTTCCTGCCGGAACCCAGACAGCCTTGCGGCTCTACGAAACACTTTTCGTGGGAGGGAGAGAAGAAGCCAAATCATGCATGGCACTTATATGTGAGAAGGTATGAGTGTGGAGAGCTCCTCTCCTCCTCCTTTTATAGGAAACCCAAGGGGTAGGGTGGTTTCACAAGAAAACCCAAAGTGCACATGAAGGAAGTCCTTCCACAAGGACCCAAGTGTGAAACCAAGGGACAAGAGGGGGCTCCAAGGAGGAGTCCCCATGTGGCCGGCCACACCTAGGAGGGGCCCCCCAAAGGGAGCCTCATCCATCCATGTCACCCCCAAAAATATCTTGGGACAAAGCCCAAAATAATGGCTTTCCAAAAAGTAACCCAAAAAGCACTTTCACTATTCATGACGACATTTTTCAGTGTCCGTTCGAACTGAAAATATTTATGTGGGCTTAGAACATTTCCAGCACCCACCTTATTTATTTTCAACGCGTTCTGGAAAAATTCTAGTTTAGTGATTTTCATCTGCGAAAAGCATCTGAAGCGGTTCCGGCAGCTCCGGAACATTTCCGGTTTTTATCTCAGAAAAATCCAAAAAGCTTCCAGAATGATTCTGGCACCCTTCAAGAATTATCAGGCATTTGCCGAAACCAAATTGACTTAATGGTATATCCCGAAACAACTTTTCGGTATCATCGAAACTCATCCGATGACCTCTCTCTGCGGTACGATTCCGGTGTCCGAAACTTTTTCGGTGATTTTCTCTCAGACTCCCTGTCTAGTATTCAACAGATAGATGACCCTTAAGTGTGTGACCCTATAGGTTCGGTGAAGTATAGACATGACCCGGAACCCCTTCCGATCAATGATCAACATCGGAGCCGTGGACACCCATATTGACCCCTATACCCACACGAATGAATATTCGAGTGAACCTCCAGTTGCCGTGTGCTATTCCTGTTGCTTCGTGATATGTTACAAAGACCCGAGATGAGATTTACTTGCATCCCCGTGGATCAACAACTCATCCATTATGCTAGTTACCTTGTTATTGGTTTTGTTCTCTTTTCTCGTTTCCGTGTCCCGGCATCCCTGTGATCAAATCACACTGTGTCTGGCCAGACGATGATGGATACCGTAACATCGAGAGGGCCCGAGAATATCTCTCCATCGTCCGAGGAGCAAATCCCAATCTTGAGCTATCAAGTTACTTGACACACTTTTCCATGAACCCGTAAGCCGCCATAATAGCCACCCATTTACGGATGACGTTTAACAAACCCCAAAGTTCATGAAGCAAGCATGAAGAAACTCGATACTCTCATGGTCTAAGGAATCATGCAAACGTTAACCATCTCTGTGTTATTTACCATTAACTTGTGACGAATGAATCTTATAGCATAACATCAAACCGGGTCGATTCAACACAACTATTTTCTTAACATTGTGCCCTCAAAGTTGCTGGCATAGACATGTCCATGATCAGGAAAACGGAACCATCATGCAACACTTGAGCTAGTCTTAGAGGCCAAACTAGGAATACTTCTTACCGTTTATTATTCCACACGTGCATATGAGTCTTCCTCCGAGCCTCATGGGTATTGTAGACTCGAGAATCATTGCAGTTATAGCATGGAACATAAACATAATTATGAACTTGGAGATAAATAATATCATTTATTATTGCCTCTAGGGCATATCTCCTACAAAAAGGCGATCCTAGGTTGCGTTGTACTCCAACGAGTACTACTAGTGGTCGCGGGAGTGTATACCTCGTTTTGTGGGTTCGATCCCGGCCAAATGCACGGTGGCCTTTTTTTAATAGTAATTTTGCTGCGAGCCAATATTTTACACGGGTAGTTTGAGTTTTGAAGTCAAACGGACGCGCGGCACGACAATCTGGGTGTACTGGATAGCCTAGCCACGTGAACGGGTTTTCCTTCCTAGCATCCCGTGGCTCGCGTGCTCGCCCTAGCCGCACCTTGCCTGCAGCTTCCTCATCAGCTAGTAGCATATTTATATTTAAACTAGCGCCTCCCAATTAAGCCCGAGGAGCCGGAAAAGGCTGGCGGGGCATTGGGAACTGTACAATATGGCTCTGTACATAAAGTGCTCTACTACTACTCTATAGCTTGTGGCGTTGCACGCATGGACTTCACTCCATTATCGGCTCTACTATAAAATAAATTCCTCTTGACGTGTTTTTTTTGAAATGGAGGCAAAAGCTTTGTGTCATCTCATTCATAAAGAAGGAACTACTAACAAAGTTCGACGAGATCCATTACACCTCCAAAAATGGAAGCGAAAAGCCTAGTCTCGTTGTATAAAATAACTCAAATGTTCTGCCCCCGCAGTAACCGTCGCTAATAAATAGGTTGCTAGTGTGTGCGTGAGAGGAGCGACTGAGTAGGCCAGCTACGTGAGAGGAGCAGCTGAATAGAGCAATGAGAGTACCCACTAGGCCACTACGCAGGTGTACTTTCCCTGCATTGATAGTACATCGATGGTTCTAGAGAACAGTAGTACCCTCCACTTCCAACTGTAGCTCCTTGGCCCTGAGATTTAAGAGTTCAAAACTGGTGCACTATACTAGACTAGACTAGAAGTACAGTACATCGCACTGCTAGTTGAGAAAAAGTAGTACTAGTACTACTACAGTACGAATACGTACTCCTCCGTCACATAATGTAAGACGTTTTTTGACACTAGTTGGCATGTACAAAGAATAGCGAAAACAGACCCAAAATTTCTTAATCCACACCAAAAACTACTACCTAGTGCCAAAAATTTCTTACTAGTGCTATTATTTACAGTATAATGCAATACCATAACATTCCATAATGCTAGTAGTAGTAGTAAATAGTAGCCTCACCCCTTCACTAAGGAACGATCTACAGTTGGAAGGGATGAGGCCCTGCGGTTACTACGCTCTTATCTCCTCCTCGCCAGTTCCCCTCCCCCCGAAGAGAAGGCAGTTCGTCGCTGCTCCCATGGATTCGCCAGGCGGTTCTCCTCCTCGTTGGGGCTGGGAGACCTTGGACGCCGATCCTCTGGGAGAAATCGCACGCCGCTCTGACGTCCTCACTGCCGCAAGACTCGGTGCTTCCTGCACCAACTTTTTCAAGACGGTGCTTAAACAGGCTTGGGAAAAGGCCATGCTTGTTTTGGTCTTCCATGCGTCCTCGAGGAGAAGGTTCTTCTATGGGACAATCCTTCAAACAGTCCACTGCTCCCTGGCCATGGTTGCACGTTGACTCTGCTCGAGTTGCCGACGTTGAGAAGTAGTCGGATTTTGTCCAATGAGCAGGTCAGTAATGGAGTTTGATCATGTAGTACTTAGTTATTCCATTTCCATCCCGTAATTTCACCACTGCCCACCGTCTTATATATAGGTCTGTGTCGGTGCCAACAAAGATTGGCTTGCATACCTCCGGCCGGATACCACCATCATTTTGCACAACATCCATAGCAGTGTGGCCGTTCTGGTAGACCCCTTCTCCACCATTGGGATCGGCCTTCCGGACTGGCTGGGCTTGAATACGTATGATGATGCCTACATGAGATTGAAGAAGATAGCAATTGTGGACCCGCTGACAAAGCGACGCGGCTACGACGATTACTATCTCATCACGGTGTTCGACATAAGGATTGCCATCAATGCAAGAGGCAGTAACGGAAGAGGCTGGCACATGTCGGCAGCGGCAGATTTGTACCCCTACACGTTCGAAGATACCGTGCGCCATCTAGGCCGCATCTTCGCGGTGACAAGCCAGGGGACTTGTTTCATCTAGTTGCCATCCTAGGGTATGGGAGATTACAAACGGAATGCACAAACCATCATTTGCATCCCTAACGGTACTCCATTATTTTGCAGGGACCAATCATCCCCCGAGCAAAATAAGATCGCTGATCCTGGATGTGCATTTGCATCCGTGATTTGGTCTAACCTGGAACCTTGTAGCTGACTTTGGCATATTGGGATCAACTATCTTAGCAGTCGTTACCCATGGTACCACTGATGTGAAACATGGTCACACAATCTACTATGACCGGACCGTCACCATCTACCCAGGTATTCCATTTTTTAACCCTCTCACCTTCTCTTTCATTGTTGTACTAGTAGTATACTTAGTAGTACTAGTAGGAGTACTTTTTACCTTGGAGGACGCGTATAGCTAGCTAGGCCCTTGAAGACTTGAACCCACTAGCTGCCATCATTTTTGTTTTTCCATGTCTTACTATCTCATCCATGTAGCCAAGAGTGGCTATATATAAGTAGCCGGTTATTTTACTTCCTCTGTACCGGAGTAGTACTATTTGCTGCACAGTATTACTGATCGCCATATTTGAGCACAACATTATTATGCATGGACCTTGACTATGTACGTCACCATGTGTCCAGATCTGAGATGCCACGTGTACCAGATGAACGGCGCCGAGTTCGACCCCCGTGATGCTACGTGGGTGCCAAGGAACACTCTTGGAGGGTACTCACTTTTCATCGGGGACATCTACCCCATTGTGAAGCGGATGCCACCTTCCGTGCACGACACGGAAGGCCTGCCGTTCATGGAGCATGGTTGTGTATTCAGTGTGCACCGCCGGATGAACGACATGCTAGGACACGCTATCCCTGATTTATCCGTTCATGGAGCATTTATGCGGCTTCCAATGCATTTAGCCTTTAATCTAAATCGATATTGATTGACTAATGCACCAACTTGTGCTCTAGGTATAGGCTACATGTCCATCCTTAATTACAGCATGCAACGGCCTTCATTTAATCTTCTTCTCTCAAAGGTCGCTGATATGTCTCCAACGTATCTATAATTTTTGATTGTTCCATGCTATTATATTACCCCTTTTGGATGTTTATGGGCTTTATTTTACACATTTATATCATTTTTGGGACTAACCTACTAACCGGAGGCCCAGCCCGTATTGCTGTTTTTTTGCCTATTTCAGTATTTCAAAGAAAAGGAATATCAAACGGAGTCCAAACGGAATGAAACCTTCGGGAGCGTGATTTTTGGAATGAACGTGATCCAGAGGACTTGGAGTGCAAGCCAAGAAGCGGCCGAGGCGGCCACGAGGGTGGAGGGCGCGCCCACCCCTATAGGGCGCGCCCCCTGTCTCGTAGGCCCCTTAGGCGGCCACCGACCTACTTCTTCCTCCTATATATACCCACGTACCCCGAAAACATCCAGGGAGCCAACGGAAAAAATTCCTCCGCCGTAACCTTCTGTATCCGCGAGATCCCATCTTGGAGCCTTCGTCGGTGCTTCGTCGGAGGGGGAATCGACCACGAGGGCTTTTACATCAACACCATAGCCCCTCCGATGAGTTGTGAGTAGTTTACCACAGACCTTCGGGTCCATAGTTATTAGCTAGATGGCTTATTCTCTCTTTTTGGATCTCAATACCATGTTCTCCCCCTCTCTTTTGGAGATCTATTTGATATAACTCTTTTTGCGGTGTGTTTGTCGAGATCCGATGAATTGTGGGTTTATGATCAAGTTTATCTATGAGAAATATTTGAATCTTCTCTGAATTCTTTTATGTATGATTGAGTTATCTTTGCAAGTCTCTTCGAATTATCAGTTTGGTTTGGCCTACTAGATTGATCTTTCTTGCCATGGGAGAAGTGCTTAGCTTTGGGTTCAATCTTGCGGTGTCCTTACCCAGTGACAATATGGGTTGCAAGGCACGTATTGTATTGTTGTCATCTAGGATAAAAAGATGGGGTTTATATCATATTGCATGAGTTTATCCCTCTACATCATGTCATCTTTCTTAATGCGTTACTCTGTTCTTATGAACTTAATACTCTAGATGCATGCTGGATAGCGGTCAATGTGTGGAGTAATAATAGTAGATGCAGGCAGGAGTCGGTCTACTTGTCGCGGACGTGATGCCTATATACATGATCATGCCTAGATAATCTCAAAATTATTTGCTTTTCTATCAATTGCTCGACAGTAATTTGTTCACCCACCGTAATACTTATGCTATCTTGAGAGAAGCCACTAGTGAAACCTATGGCCCCCGGGTCTATCTTTTATCATATAAGCTTTCAATCTACTTTTATTTGCATCTTTACTTTTCCAATCTATATTATAAAATACCAAAAATATATTTATCTTATCATCCTATCTCTATCAGATCTCCCTTTATTGCATTGGTTGCGAGTTCTTTGTTTGTTTGTGTAGGTGTGTGGGACTTTTGAGGAGCCTCCTACTGGATTGATACCTTGGTTCTCAAAAACTAAGGGAAATACTTACGCTACTATTGTTGCATCACCCTTTCCTCTTCAAGGAAAACCAACGCAAGCTCAAGACGTAGCAGTCGCATGCACACATAAGTCTGCTACTTTTGGGCGTTAATTATGCCCTGGTCAATGTGTAAATATCTAAATGTATATTCTTTCATGGACGTAGGGAGTAGATTGAGTACGTGAGCGTGAGCATGTGTGTTGCGTCGTGTGCTGTGTGCCGCATGGGTGCATGAGTGTTGCGTGCGTCCATGTGTACGTGTGAGTGTTGCATGTTGCATGCATGCATGCATGCATGGGGCTTACTCCCTCCCATTGACATGTTCATATTTCAAGCTTCCTATGTTCCCTCCATATGGTGATACTCCCTTTATTCCCAAATACGGAGTAAAAGCCTCCCTCTGTTGCCAAATATGGAGTATTTGTCTTTCTACATTTTCAACAAGTGACTAGGTACGGGGCAAAATGAGTGAAGTGAGCGTAGAGGCATAGGGATACTGTAGAAAGGAAGTCTTCGCGATCCATTATTCCCCATCTCGGTCAGAGAGAACTATTCAACTAGTCTTTGAAGTGAAGTGACAATACATACTGCAGCAGATGGGACACATAATTAATAAGCTGAACCAGCGTGTTGGTGTTACTAAATCAGCCTTACCCAGTACTACCATCATGTTTGCCAGTAGAGCACGCTTCCGCAAATACGCCTACGCACCTCTATCCTCCATTAACTGACATATGGGCCCTCTTGTGGTATACCCACATGTCATTGGTGTAACTATTTACACTCCAAAGGACGGTATATCCTGGTAGTAGTACTAGTAGAATTGAGATTTAATGCACTTTCTTCCCCGTCTTCCACTCTTCTTCCTCCTCTCTTCTTATTCCTCCTCTCTTCCCCATCGTCGGCCGCACACCATTTACCCCCGCTCACTGCTCACCCGCCCACGCCATCTTCCTTGGTAGCTCGCGCGTACCATATCCCCCCGCTCACTGCTCGGCCACACGAGGAGAAGCTTCTTCGCTCGCCCGCCTGAATCCACTTCCCCGCTGGCTCGCAGGCTCCGAAAACCCCAATGGCAGATCCGACTGACACGTAGAGCCGCGATTGGCATTCCCTCCCCGATGTTCTCTTGGAGCAGATCTGTAATCGTATGGACCTACTCAGCACCGTCCGTCTGGCCGCATGCTCGGTGTCTTTGTACCGTCTAATCGTTTGCAACCGGCCGGCTCTTTTCAAGACACCCTGCTTGCTGATGCCCGATCCTCGTAGGTAGCCCAGACACCGACTTGACGATCCTACGAAGGTTGTCGTGGTGCCCCTCGACATGCTACCACTACCCGTCCACCTGTCCTTCATGCGCGGCCACTACTGGGCGGGCATGAAGGCCAACTAGATCGTCCTGATCCACCAATCCAGTAGTCCGTGGCGTCTCGTGGATATCTACAACCAGCGAGAGATCACCCTTCCATCGTTGGATACCGCCGCCATCGAGCTTCGCGGCCCGCCGGACACTCCTGCCTACTACGCACGAGACGCGTCAAGCTTTTGGCTCGACCTCTGTTTGCTGAAAGTTGTAATCTGCAAAGTGCCCACACCATCAGAAGACTACATGGATTACAAGCTCATTGCCTTGTTCAACATGGGATTAGTCTATCTGGAATCCGGTCGCCATACATGGTTATGGCTCATCATCAATCCTGTTGAGGCAACATTTCTGTCTAATGCTATAGTGCATGATGACATCGTTTACGCAGTCGACGCATAGATTGGCTGCCTATACTGGTGGAATCTATCATCGTGTAATTGTTCTATCTCATCTCATCTTTACCTTATGAATACGACTGCCTGTTCATTGTTACAAATTTAGAATAGATAGTATGTCTATAACCACATCATTGCTACTCCCTCCGTCCCAAAATAAGTGTCTCAAATTTGTGCTAGCTCTAGTACAAAGTTGTACTAAGCTTAAGACAGTTATTTTGGGACGGAGGGAGTATATGTTCCTCTCATTTCCTAGATTTTTATGACCACACATGTTATTGTTAGAGTTGATATGAGAGCAATTGGCATCTAATGATTGTTAGAATACATATTATGAGCATAACATCATGATTGCTATATGTTACTCTTGTTTCCAAGATTTTTATAACAACGCATGTTATTGCTTAGAGTTGATATGAGAACAGTAGTAGTAAGTGCTATGGTAGAATATGAGTAGGCTCTGTCATAGCTGTTTTCCTCTCATTGTTACATGATGTTTGAACCATGACATATTGCTAGAATATGAAAGCCATTGGCTTATTTTTTAACTTGGGGTATGATTATGACCACGGCATTGCAATTCTTTGTCTATGATATGTGTCACTATTATAATAATCTTAATTCCACACGTACTTTGAACATGATTGTTTATTTTTGTCCTTTTGGTCTCCAATTTGAATTGTTGCAGCAGACGCAAATGCGCTAGCCTTCATGATTCCAGGACCTGAAATCATACCAGTCGATGGGTGGTGGTTTATCGCTCGTTCAGCTAACAGCGGTCATTTGATGCTCATTCGCACGTACCAAATTGACCAAACCATTATATCAAACCACATGCAGTACAATGCGTGGGGCGTTCGTGACATTGATGGCTATGGCTGCTTCATGTTTGAGAAAGATCCCAGCTCCGTTGGGCCAGGCGTATTTAACTGGAGGCGGATTTACAGCCTCGGCAACCACTCCTTGTTCCTCGGGCTCAATTATCCGATCATCCAACCAATCATCGATCATATCACCGATGATGATTACCGTGCTATGCAACTTCCATTCGCCAAGGGGGATTGTGTTTACACATCATACCATGGGTTTCATGAATCACCATATCCAGAGATTCATCGACACAGCTTGTTGCCAGATAATCTTCAGTGTGTGAAAGGCATCAAGCTTCCATGCGATGAATGGCTTTTGCAAACCCGACATGCGGTGATGTGGTTCATGCCAACAGCAAATATGCACAACTTGATTCATGCTGATATCTAGACTGAGTCATGTATTCTGCTGTTGTACCACGACTCTCTTTTGTTGGATATTATGTATTATTGTTAGTTTGAAGTACTCCTCTGGTTTGAAGGATAGATACCTTCCTGGGATCAAGTGCATCCTAACTCACCTGCGTAGGATGTACTGATAATGATGATGGAGATGTTGTGCAGAAGCCATATATATATATATATATATATATATATATATATATATATATATATAGACTATTCTGTTACCGGTAACAGAATACTATTCTGTTACCGTCGGGCCCTATATAGGAGCGACGGCGACCGAACCCACCACCCACCTCCCGATCCCCAACTCCTCCTCCAGCGCGCCACCCCCTCCATCCCCGCCAGCACTCCTCCTCCTCCCTCCCCCACCGCGCGCCGCCCCCTCCCTCCTTGCCGGTGCGCTGGCCCTTCCCAC
>NC_041381.1:659014030-659021424 GCF_002162155.2 Triticum dicoccoides
CACCTCAGCGTTGGCCGCCTCCTTCTACCCCAGCCTCCAGGCACCTCCCTCCTCCCGTCCTCCGCCAACGCCTCGCCAGGCTCCTGCCTGTCCCGCTGCCGCCTCGCCAACGGCTCCCTCCCCGTCTCATCCCGCCATCGGGACACCTCAGGTCAGCCGTCCCGACCGAATCACCTCCCTCTATGCCGGTCGTCATCGACGGAGCTCGCTCCCATCCTCCTTGAGCCGACCCACATACTCGCCCCACTCCCATCCGCCAGCAGTCCTACTTCTCCATGACGACAAGGACGACGTGGTCATGCATGCTCCGTCGTGGCATGCTCGCTATCCTTTCTCTCTCCCTCTAAGACGAGGAGCAGCAGCAGCTGGCCGTAGTGCCGCCATCTCTTTTGTCCCTCTCTCAGATCCTCTCTGCCCAGTCTCATTTCACACTGATTCTTGGGTGCACAACACCTATTCGATGAAATTGCTGGCCGAAAAGGTAAAAACGTTCAATATGTACATATAGCTTCTTTCAAAGTTCAAAAACAGATGGTACAGGAAGTACATGTATTCATGTGGGTTCTTGAAAGTTCTGTACAGGGATAGCCCGATGATTTTTGTGCTATGGATAATATGATTTATGTACATGTATTATATGTGTGGAAACAATTTTTGTGAGATGATGAAAGGAAAAATGGTTTGAATTAAAAATATTGATCAGTACGAGTTAAAAACGGTGGTCCGTTCGGAATAAAAACTTAAAATATGCCGTGGTTTGTGGGGAGGTTCTGCTCACCGCCGGGTGGCACCATCTCTATCAGTTCGACAGGGACGCGTCCCTCATTACTACGATGTCGAGGCAGACAGCCGCCCTCTTTGTGACATGTTGCTATTCCTCATCTTACACGCCGAGACACGAGACAGCCACCCCAGTTCGGGCGTAGTAAGTACCTCAGTACAAGTTAAAAACGATGGTCCGTTCGGAATAAAAGAAATGACAGAAATTCAAATTGTAAAGTTCAAGCAAAAAAAGAAACCCCATGAAAAATCCTGCTTAGTAAGTACCTGAGTACAAGTCGTAAAATGAGAGAAGTTTAGAACAATGTTGTCAAAAAATGTCAAGTTAAAAAAAGAAACAAAACAAACACATTTTCTTTTTGAATAAAATATAATTCAGTTTGATGATACAAACCATACAAGTACAGGGGCTACGATACAGTAAACCGTTGAAAACTTATGAGAAAAATATTACCCAAAAAACAGAGCAAAGTCTAGTTAGTGAAAACACGCTTAGTACAAACCCATGCAAGCATCAGTACAAGTATCCTTTTTCGGAACCATTCAAAATTACTCTACAAAAAATAGCTCAGTACAAACATACACATATATCAGTACGACTACTCTGTTTTTCAGACAAGAAAACAGCAAGATCCGTCATGTCGTATTCTAAATTACACTTAAACGGTTGCGAAGTAGATAAAACGTTCAACATGACTAAGTTTCGCATTTTTGATAGCTATCCAACGGTATATTATTTGCCATATTTTGATAAACTTTTTAAAAAAATCGCGTTCAAAATCAAATTTGACCGTATTCAAATTCGTTTTTAAACCGTAAGGAATTAGAAAAACATTTCTATACGAAAAAGTTGAGCATTTTCCATAGCTTTCCAATGCTGTATCATTTGTGTCAATCCGACAAACCGTTTGCAAAAAATCGCGAAAATTCATTTCGCCCAGAATTTCACCGTTTTTCAAATTACTTTTAAATCATATAGAATTAGAAAAAACAATACATATATGGAATATGCGGATTTTCACCAGCTTTCCAACGCCATCTTATTTTCTCAATTCCGATAAATGGTTTGAAAATTGAGTCCAAACTACGATTTGCGTTTTCGGTTTTGAAAAAAATGGTTTTTTTCAAAACTGCTCTTAAACCACAATGATTTTGCAAAAATGTTCAATATACTTGAAATATGGTTCTCAAGAGCTTTGCAACGATATATTACACGCCCCGTTCCGACAAAAAAATTACAAAAAGTTTTTGAACTAAAAACGACGATCTGTTGAACACAACTGAAAGCATGAGTTCAACCGCTTCGAAAACATCAGTACAACCACCTGAAAACGTCAGTTCAAAAAGGGTAACAGAATAATATTCTGTTATGCGTAACAGAATAATATTCAATTAGGCTTCAAGTGCGTACTTGTTAGTTAAACCTATGTATAAATTGTGACACTAAATACGACTAGTAATTAGTACAGTAGCGGTACTAGTATACGTCGGTCAAATTATTCATCATGTCCAGTTTCAAAAAAAAATATTCATCATGTCCACACATTGAATTGACGTGACAACGTGCTGCGCGTGAGGTGACACAAGAATCCCGGAGGCGTGTTCGGGTATTCTGGACTTCAGATTTGGAGTACCACTTATCTGTCGATATCTTTCATCATTCACTTAAAACAGTCGATTGATCATACATTGAGTATCATATAACTGGAATTACCGATGCAAGTCGAAGAAGGATTGGTTGGTGCTGCCGGCTGGCGTCAAGTTCGATCCCACGGATCAGGAGCTGATCGAGCACCTTGAGGCCAAAGTGAGTGCTGACAGCGGAGATCTCACCCTCTCGTTGATTTGTTCATACCAACCATCACCAGTGAGCACGGCATATGCTACACCCAACCTAAGAAACTTCCAGGTAAGACTCCGATCGGCCGTCTACTTGCACAAACATATTCCTTTGTTTATAGCTCTATTTTTCTTTTTAGATGCAGACCTGGTGAAGCAATTACAATTTGACAGTTAATAAAAAGTGAAACAAGTGACTGCAACATGCCAAAGATGTTATGAAAATGCCAACTACGTACACTAAAACCTGTATTCGACAATGCTGCAGGTATCACGCTGAGTGGCCTAAGGAAGCATTTCTTCCAGCGTAATTCCAGGGCATTCAAAAGGGGAACATGGAGGCGTCGCAAGATACAGTCGGAGTGTGGCATGCACGCGATGTGGCACAAGACCGGCAATACCTTGCCGGTGATGGTCAACGGCCGGCAGACGGGCAGCAAAAAGGTTCTGGTGCTGCACACCAACAAGAACTTCGACCAGCAGTGATGCACTAGTACCACCTTAGAGACCTGGAGCAAGAGAAGGAGCGGGAGCTGGTCCTCTGCAAGATTTTGTACCAGACGAACACTAGGGCCAGGAGTAAAAAGATTATAAGTTAGTTTGGTATTGGTAGTTGTACTACCTTGTCGTCAGCAAGTTGGTATTGTTGTTAACGATCTTTTGGTATGAACTTGCATTTGCTTCCAACCATCATGCCAACGGTCGACGTGGATATAAAGCTGAATCATTTGTTTCAAAACGAATTTTCAGGCACCTGATTTTTATTTGATGGGTAGCATAAGCACCTGGCGTTAAAATTCTCAGTTCTCCAATTTTTTTGAAACAAGTGCATGCAATTATTATCATGATGAAAAAACAATATCCCTGCTGCATCCCAGTTATGAGTCTGTACTTGCAGAATTCTTTCATTTATTGAGCACGTATATTGTTTTTTCAGGTCGAGCAAGTTTCAACTGGGCTGTAGACTGCCCAGGCTTGGTTTTATCTTTAATAGGCACAGCCCACGATGACAACGGGGCACAAAGATCCAGCAGGTATCTACTCCCGCCAACGTTAGTTATATTTTGTCTTACAACATCCGCATGCAGTGTTTTTTACTAAATCAAACACACAGCCCAGTTCTATTTTCCTCTTGAAACGCATGTCCTACATTCGTTTTCTAATCTCTACCTATAATTTTACTAGTTCATATACATGTATCATTATATTGAAAACACATAAAATTCCCTTTTCATATTTACATCCTTATTTTTGTTGTTTTTTCCCACCCAGCGCTGATTTTTTTACCACTGGTTTTCCCTTAAACCAACTCAATTGTCCCACATCTTATTTGCTTACAAAAACAAAATGATTTTTTGGCAAATCAATAAGTTCTTAAAAAAATGTTTATCATTTCGGGATTACGACAGTTCGGACTCCACCAAAATATGCAAAATAAGGTTGAACTTTTTGACCGCGGTCCTGGGCAGAAAATGGGCTGCAATAAATTACTTAAGAATTAGCAAATGGGCTGCAAATTATAAGAAATAGCAAATGGGCTCTATGTTGTCTACCATAGATTTGGAGGCTGACTTGTGGGCCTACTAAGTTCATGCGTACACAAGGTCTCTCAAAACAGAAACTTAGTCAACAATCGACTCTACCAGCGTCATACCGTTAGATGTCAATCTAACGGCAATCATGCTTCTTCAGTCTCTGATCTTCCTGCCCCAGCCGCCCAAACCAGCGCCTTCGGAACCGCCTGCTCCGGCCTCCCGTGGCCGGCTGTGCTGCCGGGCAGGCCTCACGGCCCCATCATACTCGCATCCCTGGCCTGTCTATCCCTCTACTAACCCACACCTCCTGTTATTTTTCGGCGACGACAGCCGAACCAGTTAACCCTCGTACTCTCCACCACATGGGCAGCCACTACCGTGTCTTCCCCGGCTCCGTGTCGTTCCCTTTGTAGGCATCACCGTCGTCCACCTCCCTGGTGCTCTCAGTGTGGCGTGGTCAACTTGGTCAATGAACGACATCCATCGGAAGTGGACTGTACGTGGAGAGGCTGAAAGCTGGGTCCACGGCCGCACACAAGGAAATGCCTCCTTATTACGCGCAAAATAATGATTCCTCCACCTGACATCTGGGACCCACCGGAAGGGCCTCTACATTTCACAAAAAAAAGTTCCCTCCGCTGACAGGTCGGACCCACCAACTATATCTTCGCACGCAAGGAAGTGCTTTCTTATTGCGCACAAAAAATGAATACCCCCTGCCAGCTAGGACCCACCATAGTGGGAGGCTGACTTGTGGGCCTACTAAGTTGACGGGGACGGAGGGCTTTGTCAACTTAGTCAATATATGAATGATTCTAGCTCCAGTGACCGTATGATGTCCATCCAACGGCCGTAGTGCTTCTTCAACCTCTGGTCTTCTTGCTCTAGCCGCCCAAAGCAGCGCCGGTCATGCCGCATGCTCCTGCCTCCCGTGGCCGGCTGTGCTGCCGTGGAGGCCTCACCGCCCCCACATTACTCCCACCGCTGGCCAGGACATCCCTCCACTCACCCACTCCCCCTATTATTCTGCAGCGACGACAGTCTCACACCGCAGCCGAACCAGTGAACCCTCAAACTCCTCTCTGCATGGGCATCCACTGCCGCGTCTTCCCCGGCTCCGCGTCGTCCCCTTCCTAGGCCTCGTCGTCGTCCACCGCCGTGGTGCTCTCGACGCGGCGTGGTCAATGTGGTCAACGACCGACTTCCATCGGAAGAGTACTGTACATGGAGAGGCTGACAGCTGGGTCCACGGCAGCCGAAAGGAAGTGCCTCCTTATTATGTGCAAAATAATGATTCCTCCACCTAACAGCAGGGACCCATCGGACGGGCCACCGTATTTCGCGAAAAAAATCGTTTCCCCCCTGACTGTTTGGACCCACCGGACAGGCCACCGGATTTCATGGAAAAAACGTTCCACCCGCTGTCAGCTCGGACCCACCGGAAGTGCCTCCTTATTACGCACAAAAAATGAATACTCCCCCTGCTAGCTGGGACCCACCTTGGTTGGAGGCTGACTTGTGGGCCTACTAAGTTGATGGGGACGGAGAACTTTGTCAACTTAGTCAATATGAACGATTCGAGCTCCAGTGACCGTACGATGTCCATCCAATGGCCGTAGTGCTTCTTCAACCTCCGGTCTTCTTGCTCCAGCCGCCCAAAGCAGCGCCGATCGTGCCGCATGCTCCTGTCTCCCATGGCCAGCTGTGATGCCGCGGAGGCCTCACAGCCCCCTACTACTCCCAACGCTGGCCAGGCCATCCCTCTACTCACCCACACCCCCTGTTATTCTGCGGCGACGGCAGCCTCACACGGCAGCCGAACGAGTGAACCCTCATACTCATCTACGCGTGGGCATCCACTGTCGCGTCTTCCCTGGCTCCGCGTCGTCCACTTCGTAGGCCTTGCCGTCGTCCACCGCCCTGGTGCTCTCAATGCGGCGTGGTCAACATGGTCAAGGAACGACTTCCATCGGACATGGACAGTACGTGGAAAGGCTGACAGCTGGGTCCACGGCCGTAGCAAGGAAGTGCCTCCTTATTACGCGCAAAATAATGATTCCTCCACCTGACAGCAGGGGCCCACCAGACGGGTCACCATATTTCGCGAAAAAATGATTCCCCCCTGACTGTTGGGACCCACCAGCTACATCTTCGCACGCAAGGAAATGCGCCCGGGCAAAAAAAATGATTCTCCCCCTGACTGCTGGGACCCACTAGCTACATCTTCGCACACAAGGAAGTGTCTGACAGTCGGGACCCACCTGGTCGAAGCGTACGTAGCGTTGTCATTCTGGTCGTGAACGTGTACGTACATACTGGTGTATGTAGAGGCGCACATGTGTCGTACTAGAGGCGCGCACGTAGCATGTACATGTACATACAGCGGCCAGTGTGCAAGAAATAAAATACGGCCACGTATGTGTACATATGGGTGGGGTCTCGAACGCCTACACGCGCATACGTACGGCCAGGGCTGGTGTACATGGCTGGATTGAAACGGAGAAACAGCATCGTCATCGTGTTCATGGGGAGCCAACCCGCTGGGTCGGAGCAGAATGTGTCATCGTGTTCATTGGGAGGGCTTGGACAGAATACGCGATGGAAACGAGGCCTGGCGTACCGCAAAACGGAGGAAACGGCCTTGTGTTCGACTGGCCACATTCGAAACAGGATCATGTTCATCGGGAGGGGTCTGGCGTACCGCAAAATGGAGGAAACGAACCTCCTACGGTCAAAACGGGGATCCTGTTGATCGGGAGGTGTGTGGCGTACCGCAAAACGGACGAAACGGACTTGTGTTGGAACACTACGGTCGAAACGGGGGTCCTGTTCATCAGGAGGAGTGTGGCGTACCACAAAACGGGACTCCACGAGATACTGTTCATCTCCACCGTCGACCTCCTCCAGCCTCCACCTGCGACTGTTCATCCACGGGCTCCTGTTCATCCAGCCTCCATCGCGCGCTACTCCACCGGCTACTGTTCAACCACCCCTCTCCACGGGCTCCTGTTCAACCACCCCTCCACGGGCTACTGTTCATCCACCCATACACCTTCTACTGTTCATCCAGCCCTCCACGGGGTCGTCCTGTTCATCCAGCCCTCCACGGGGTCCTGTTCATCCAGCCCTAACCGGCTCGATCGATCGGGGTCCTGTTCATCCAGAGGCAACGCCACGGGGTCATGTTCATCCACCCCCACCGCTCACTGTTCATCCACCCCCCCCCACACACACACAATG
>NC_041381.1:659021918-659024290 GCF_002162155.2 Triticum dicoccoides
CAATGCTCACTGTTCATACAAACCCCCCTGCAACGCTCATTGTTCATCCAGAGGCAACATCGATCGGCTTCAGTTAGCAGTAGTAGCGAAGGAATCGCTTGATCGCTCGGGTTCAGTAAGGCATAGCCTGCAATGCAATCGCTCGGGTTCAGTTAGGCGACGCCTCGCTCGGGTTCAGTTAGAGCCCAATGCCTCGCACACACACGCGTACGTTACGAGAGAAATGCATCGCTCGGCCCCCGACCACCCACCGTAACCGGGAACTCCCCAAAATTTTCCTCGCCCTCGCTTCTACCATGGTTTTTTCCATCATGGACGGCCCAAAGAATGTCATGCAGCTGCGTCTCTGGCTCGCCCAGGATGAAAAGCCCATTTTCTGTCATGATTTTTTGTCAAAAAAGTAGGAGCCCACCACATCTATGATGATACCGGGTTTTGTCACAATTATCATCATAGAAGTGTCATAGGTATGACAAAAAAATTCGTTCGGCCCAAAATGTCACGGATGTGTCTTTTTTTGTAGTGTTTGAGGTGGTTTCATACCCTACAATAATCTCTTCGTTTGTTCTCCGCTATTAGTGACTTTGAAGTGACTCTTTGTTGCATGTTGAGGGATAGTTATATGATCCAGTTATGTTATTATTGTTGAGAGAACTTGCACTAGTGAAAGTATGAACCCTAGGCCTTGTTTCCTAGCATTGCAATACCGTTTACGCTCACTTTTACCACTTGTTACCTTCCTGTTTTTATAATTTCAGATTACAAAAACCTATATCTACCATCCATATTGCACTTGTATCACCATCTCTTCGCCGAACTAGTGCACCTATATAATTTACCATTGTATTGGGTGTGTTGGGGACACAAGAGACTCTTTGTTATTTGGTTGCAGGGTTGTTTGAGAGAGACCATCTTCATCCTACGCCTCCCATGGATTGATAAACCTTAGGTCATCCACTTGAGGGAAATTTGCTACTGTCCTACAAACCTCTGCACTTGGAGGCCCAACAACGTCTACAAGAAGAAGGTTGCGTAGTAGACATCAAGCTCTTTTCTGGCGCCGTTGCCGGGGAGGTGAGTGCTTGAAGGTATATCTTTAGATCTTTCAATCGAATCTTTTTGTTTCTAGTTTTATCACTAGTTTAGTCTATAAAAGAAAACTACAAAATAATTGGAATTGAGGGTTCCTCATATACTTCATCTTTTTAATGTCTTTTGTGAAAATGATGGGAAGGAAAATTGTGCTCATGTACTAGAAGAAGAATTACATAGAATGCTTGGCATAAAATATGTGAATGATGAGCATGATTGCAATGTTGTTATTATGAATTCTTTGAATACCCATGATGCTAATGATATGCAAAGCCACAAGCTTGGGGATTCTATGTTTGATGAAGATGATATGTTTAGTCCCCCAAGTTTTGATAAGCAAATTTATTATGATGAAAGCATGCCTCCTATTTATGATGATTATTGTGATGACAAACCATGAAACTTGTCATCATGATTTTAATTTTCAATTGGATTATGCTTCACATGATAGTTATTTTGTTGAGTTTTCTCTCACTACTATTGATGAGAATAAACTTGCTTATGTGGAGAGTAATAAAATTTTTATGCTTGTAGATCATGAAAAGAATGCTTTATGTGATAGTTATATTGTTGAATTCATTCATGATGCTACTGAAAATTATTATGAGAGAGGATCATATGCTTCTACATATTGCAATAATATCAAGTTTCCTCTCTATGTGCTTAAAATCTTGAAGTTATGCTTGTTTTGCCTTCCTATCCTAGTTGATTATTGTTCCCATAAGTTGTTTGATTGCAAAATCCCTATGCATAGGAAGTGGGTTAGACTTAAATGTGTTAGTAATATTCTTCAAGATGCTCTCTTTATGTTTCAATTCTTATCTTTTATGTGAGCACCATTTAAATCACCATGCCTAGCTAGGGGCGTTAACGATAGTGCTTGTTGGGAGGCAACCCAATTTTACTTTTGTCCTTTGCTTTTGTTCCTGTTAGTAATAAATAATTCATCTAGCCTCTGTTTAGGTGTGTTTTATGTTTTAATTAGTGTTTGTGCCAAGTAGAACCTTTGGGAAGACTTGGGTGAAGTCTTTGTGATCTTGCTGTAAAAACAGAAACTTTTGCGCTCACGAGATTAGCTGCCATTTTTTTACTGGAGAGTGACTTTAGGTTGATTATTTTTGCAGATGATTAATAGAAAAATTCCTCAGGTCCACCAATTTATTTCAGAATTTTTGGAGTTACAGAAGTATTCGAATGATACAGATTACTACAGACTGTTCTGTTTTTGACAGATTGTGTTTTTCGTGTATTGTTTACTTATTTTGATGAATCTATGGCTA
>NC_041381.1:659024573-659043000 GCF_002162155.2 Triticum dicoccoides
GAACCATAGAGAAGTTGGAATACAGTAGATATTACACCAATATGAATTTAGAATGAGTTCACTACAGTACCTAAGTGGTGATTTATTTTCTTATACTAACGGAGCTTACGAGTTTTCTGTTGAGTTTTGTGTTGTGAAGTTTTCAAGTTTTGGGTAAAGATTCGATGAACTATGGAATAAGGAGTGGCAAGATCCTAAGCTTGGGGATGCCCAAGGCACTCCAAGGTAATATTCAAGGACAACCAAGAGCGTAAGCTTGGGGATGCCCCGAAAGGCATCCCCTCTTTCGTCTTCATTCATCGGTAACTTTACTTGGAGCTATATTTTTATTCACCACATGATATGTGTTTTGCTTGGAGCGTCATTTTATTTTCTTTTGTTTTGCTTGCTGTTTGAATGATATCCCAAGATCTAAAATTCTTAAATGTGAGACAGTCTTCACATAGTTACATAACTATTCGACTACTTATTGATCTTCACTTATATCTTTTGGAGTAGTTTGTCATTTGGTCTAGTGCTTCACTTATATATTTTTAGAGCACGGTGGTGGTTTTATTTTGAAGAAATTTATCTCTCATGCTTCACTTATATTATTTTGAGATTCTTTTAGAACAGCATGGTAATTTGCTTTGGTTATAAAATTAGTCCTAATATGATGGCATCCAAGTTGGGTAAAATAAAAACCTTCATATAAAGTGCATTGAATACTAAGAGAAGTTTGATACTTGATAATTGTTTTGAGATATAAAGGTGGTAATGTTAGAGTCATGCTAGTTGGATAATTATGAAATTGAGAAATACTTGTGTTAAAGTTGGCAAGTCCCGTAGCATGCACGTATGGTAAACGTTGTGTGACAAATTTGAAGCATGGGGTGTTCTTTGATTGCCTTCCTTATGAGTGGAGGTCGGGATCGTGCGATGGATAACTCCTACCAACCCTTCCCCTAGGAGCATGCATAATAGTACTTTGCTTCGAGGGATAATAAACTTTTGCAATAAGTATACGAGTTCTTTATGACTAACGTGAGTCCATGGATTATACGCACTCTTACCCTTCCGCAATTTGCTAGCCTCTACGGTACCGTGCATTGCCCTTTCTCACCTTGAGAGTTGGTGCAAACTTCGCCGGTGCATCCAAACCCCGTGATACAATACGCTCTATCACACATAAACCTCCTTATATCTTCCTCAAAACAGCCACCATACCTACCTATTATGGCATTTTTATAGCCATTCCGAGATATATTGCCATGCAAATTTCCACCGTTTCGTTTATTATGACACGCTCCATCATTGTCATATTGCTTTTGCATGATCATGTAGTTGACATCGTATTTGTGGCAAAGCCACCTTTATAATTCTTTCATACATGTCACTCTTGATTCATTGCATATCCCGGTACACCGCCGGAGGCATTCACATAGAGTCATATTTTGTCCTAAGTATTGAGTTGTAATTCTTGAGTTGTAAATAAATAGAAGTGTGATGATTTCCAATATTAGAGCATTGTCCCATGTGAGGAAAGGATGAGGAGACTATGATTCCCCCACAAGTCAGGATGAGACTCCGGACTTTATGAAAAATAAAAGAGGCCAAAGAAGCCCAAATAAAAAAATAGAAAAGAAGAAAAAAAATGAGAAAAAAGAGAGAAGGGACAATGTTACTATCCTTTTTCCACACTTGTGCTTCAAAATAGCACCATGATCTTCATGATAGAGAGTCTCCTATGTTGTCACTTTCATATACTAGTGAGAATTTTTCATTATAGAACTTGGCTTGTATATTCCAATCATGGGCTTCCTCAAAATGCTCTAGGTCTTCGTGAGCAAGCAAGTTGGATGCACACCCACTTAGTTTCTTTCTGATGAGCTTTCATACATTTATAGCTCTAGTACATCCGTTGCATAGCAATCCCTACTCCTCGCATTGACATCAATTGATGGGCATCTCCATAGCCCGTTGATTAGCCGCGTCAATGTGAGACTTTATCCTTTTTTGTTTTCTCACATAATCCCTATCATCATACTCTACTCCACCCATATTGCTATATCCATGGCTTACGCTCATGTATTGCGTGAGGGTTGAAAAGGCTGAAGCGCGTTAAAAAGTATGAACCAATTGCTTGGCTAAAACCGGGGTTGTGCATGATGGGAGCATTTTGTGTGACGAAAATGAAGCATGGCCAAACTATATGATTTTGTAGGGATAAGCTTTCTTTTGCTATGTTATTTTGATAAGACATAAACTGCTTGGTTAGCATGCTTGAAGTATTACTATTTTTATGTCAATATTAAATTTTTATCTTGAATCTTTTAGATCTGAACATTCATGCCACAATAAAGAAAATTACATTGAGAAATATGCTAAGTAGCATTCCACATTAAAAATTCTGTTTTTATCATTTACCTACTCGAGGACGAGCAGAAATTAAGCTTGGGGATGCTTGATACGTCTCCAATGTATCTATAATTTTTGATTGTTCCATGCTATTATATTATCTGTTTTAGATGTTTAATGTGTTTTATTATACACATTTATATTATTTTTGGGACTAACCTATTAACCGAAGGCCCAGTGCAAATTGTTGTTTTTTTGCCTATTTCAGTGTTTAGCAGAAAATGAATATCAAACGGAATCCAAACGGAATGAAACCTTCGGGAAAGTGTTTTTTGGAACAAACGTGATCCAGGAGACTTGGAGTGGACATCAAGAAAGAAGTGAGGAGGCCACGAGGCAGGGAGGCGCGCCTGCCCCCCTGGGCGCGCCCCCACCCTCATGGGCCCCTCGCAGCTCCACCGACCTACTTCTTCCTCCTATATATACTCATATACCCCGAAAACATCCAGGAGCACCATAGATCGGGAGTTCCGCCGCCGCAAGCCTCTGTAGCCACCAAAAACCAATCGGGACCCTATTCCGGCACCCTGCCAGAGGGGGGATCCCTCACCGGTGGCCATCTTCATCATCCCGGCGCTCTCCATGACGAGGAGGGAGTAGTTCACCCTCGGGGCTGAGGGTATGTACCAGTAGCTATGTGTTTGATCTCTCTCTCTCTCTCTCGTGTTCTTGATTTGGCACGATCTTGATGTATCGCGAGCTTTGCTATTATAGTTGGATCTTATAATGTTTGTCCCCCTGTACTCTCTTGTAATGGATTGAGTTTTCCCTTTGAAGTTATCTTATCGAATTGGGTCTTTAAGGATTTGAGAACACTTGATGTATGTCTTGCATGTGCTTATCTGTGGTGACAATGGGATATCACGTGATCTACTTGATGTATGTTTTGGTGATCAACTTGCGGGTTCCGTGACCTTGTGAACTTATGCATAGGGGTTGGCACACGTTTTCGTCTTGACTCTCTGGTAGAAACTTTGGGGCACTCTTTGAAGTTCTTTGTGTTGGTTGAATAGATGAATCTGAGATTGTGTGATGCATATCGTATAATCATACCCACGGATACTTGACGTGACGTTGGAGTATCTAGGTGACATTAGGGTTTTGGTTGATTTGTGTCTTAAGGTGTTATTCTAGTACTAACTCTATGATAGATCGAACGGAAAGAATAGCTTCGTGTTATTTTACTACGAACTCTTGAATAGATCGATCAAAAAGGATAACTTTGAGGTGGTTTCGTACCCTACAATAATCTCTTTGTTTGTATTCCGCTATTAGTGACTTTGGAGTGACTCTTTGTTGCATGTTGAGGGATAGTTATATGATCCAGTTATGTTATTATTGTTGAGAGAACTTGCACTAGTGAAAGTATGAACCTTAGGCCTTGTTTCAATGCATTGCAATACCATTTGTGCTCACTTTTATCATTAGTTACCTTGCTGTTTTTATATTTTCAGATTACAAAAACCTATATCTACCATCCATATTGCACTTGTATCACCATCTCTTCGCCGAACTAGTGCACCTATACAATTTGCCATTGTATTGGGTGTGTTGGGGACACAAGAGACTCTTTGTTCTTTGGTTGCAGGGTTGTTTGAGAGAGACCATCTTCATCCTACAACTCCCGCGGATTAATAAACCTTAGGTCATCCACTTGAGGGAAATTTGCTACTGTCCTACAAACCTCTACACTTGGAGGCCCAACAACGTCAAAAAGAAGGTTGCATAGTAGACATCAACGGGATCACATCATTAGGAGATCTTTCACGAATTGTAGGGGAAGACCCCAAGATGGAGATCTTTCACGAATTGTAGGGGAAGACCCCAAGAACACGAAGAACACAAAGAACACAAGAGAGGGAAAACACTCAAATTGACTAGATCCAATCACACATATGCTAGATTCAAGAACACACAAGAGGTCACAATGAATCCAAGGACAACAAAGGAAATATACAAGGTACTAGTTCATCCCAATCCTATGAGGAGAGAGGTCTTAATGATCATATGATGGGGATCGTTCCCAAGTTGGGGGCTTGATATCCACTAGGGATCTTCTCCTAGGAGGTCTTGATCTCCTAGAGGAGTGGGTATAAGGAGCAAAGCTCTCTAAATCATCTCATATACTTTGATATCCTCTAAATGAGCTAGGGAAGGGGTATATATAGTCTAGGGACCAAATAAGAGGAGGAGGGGGATATAAGGGTAAAAACCCAAAGAGGCAGGCGGGCCCTCAGAGTGGTGCGGGAACCCAGGGGTCCTAGGCCCGGGCACCTGGGGTAGACGTAGGGGCCTGGGCGGTCGAGGTCGGGCACCCGGGGCCATTCGGCCGGGCACCCGGGGCCGGCTGGAGAGCGGTCGGGCACTCGAGGGTGATGGCCCGGGCACCCAGGCAGGTGGCAGCAGCAGCAGTGGGAGGGGGCCGGGCACCCGGAGGGCGGCTGGGTGAAGGCAGCCTGGCACCCGGGAGTGGCTGGGGGCAGCGCCGGGGTGGTGCGGGCAACCGGGCCCTCCATGGCCGGGCACCCGGGGCCGGCTGGGAGCGGCGCCAGGGGAGGGGCCGGGCCTCCGGGGCCAAAGTGCCCAGGCACCCAGGGTGTCCAGGACTCCTCCTTCTTCTCTCTTGTCGCGCGTCCATCTTTCTTCTCCTCCTCCGTAGGTCTCCGGTGAACTTGGTGATCCCTCCATGCTTTATCGTGACGATCTCCGAAGTACCTAAGAATGCATAACGTTTCCATTTGAGGTAGAGTCCGACTCTCGAATGAATTTGAGTGGAGCTTGAAGAGGAAGGAGTTCACCTGGTTCTCGATGGCGCGTGCACGAGCTCTCATAATAGGTTCTCTCCATGCTTGCGGTGGTAGAGCGACGTGCATGGTGATGGTCGAGGGATGCTCGCATCATCTCCCCCCCCCCCTGGGAGAGATCCGTCCACGGATCGTGATCTTCATCACCATGGGAAAGAGTGGGCATCGCCGTGTAGAAGTGGACAACCACTAAGCACTTATCAAGTTGAAGCTCGAAATGGGCGCTCTCCAATGTCGCACTGTCTCGTGATTCCTTCAAAAGGAGCAAGTATAACAAGCACTTGGAAAAACAAATGTGGTTAGCATAAGTGCTAAACCAAGCATTCAAGAGGTGATTCAGCAAACAAGTGTCGTCATCAAGTATAGCATATGCTGTGACAAGGGATTGTGGCATGGCATGTATGCATATAAATTGAGCACATGGAGAAGCATCATGGAAACAATCATGCAAGGGTGAGGTAAAGGTGCTAATATGTGGGACACGTGAACAAGCATCTACCTCAATGTCATAGCAAGCATGCATAAAGTGCTCAATAAATGGTCTATGGTATGCATAAGAATCATCCACAACACCAAAGAAGATGATATGTCTAAACACATGCGTCAAGTGCAAGACAATCCAAGCATAATGTGCATATGGTGTAGTGAAGAAAGTGTGGCACTCAACACAAATGATAATAGCAATTGTTCATCATGTGTGAGGCAATCAAATCAATCATGTGACAAGCAATGGGACATGGCAGATGTGAAGTAATGACAATGCTGCAACCAAACATAAGATAGGAGCAAGTAATCCAAGAATTGGATGCAACATGAGCAAGCATAGAAATTAAGCCGTGCAAACTAGTGGAGCAAAGATGCAACACACTAGAGGAAATCATAGCAATCATGTCATGTGAGCAAATGATAGATATAGGAAATGCACATGACATATCGCAAGCACGAGCACAAAGCATGATCATAATATCATCATAGACATGGGTCATAGGTAGAACATGGCAATAACAAGCAATATCTCCACCAAGCTTGCAAATACACATACAAGTAGTAGAATCAATCATCATGTGTAATGCAAAGCATGGGTCACAAATGCATGGCAAAAGCATAGTGTCGGTGTCAAAACCGGCGGATCTCGGGTAGGGGGTCCCGAACTGTGCGTCTAGGCGGATGGTAACAGGAGACAAGGGACACGATGTTTTACCCAGGTTCGGGCCCTCTTGATGGAGGTAAAACCCTACGTCCTGCTTGATTGATATTGATGATATGGGTATTACAAGAGTAGATCTACCACGAGATCAAGGAGGCTAGACCCTAGAAGCTAGCCTATGGTATGATTGTTGTAATGGTTGTTGTGTCCTACGAACTAAAGCCATCCGGTTTATATAGACACCGGAGAGGGCTAGGGTTACATAGAGTCGGTTACAATGGTAGGAGATCTACATATCCGTATCGCCAAGCTTGCCTTCCACGCCAAGGAAAGTCCCATCCGGACACGGGACGAAGTCTTCAATCTTGTATCTTCATAGTCTTGGAGTCCGGCCGATGATGATGATAGTCCGGCTATCCGGACACCCCCTAGTCCAGGACTCCCTCTGTAGCCCCTGAACCAGGCTTCAATGATGATGAGTCCGGCGCGCATATTGTTCGGCATTGCAAGGCGGGTTCCTCCTCCGAATAATTCATAGAAGATTGTGAACACCAGGATAGTGTCCGGCTCTGCAAAATAAATTCCACATTCCACCGTAGAGAGAATAATATGTACACAAGTTCAATCTGCTGACGTATTTTGTGGCATGACGTCACACCACTACCAAGCCTTTACTTGAATCGTTTTTTACTATACCACCTCAGCGCGTTTAGCGAAGCGGTTTCCTTGGCACGTCTAGTCGAAGCAGAGATCGTGTTCCCCTTATTCCGGGATTCTCATCAATACGGACGTGGGTAACCCAACCGCGCCCGTCGCCACGCCCCCTCTATCGAGGGCGAGTCCCGAACGGTCATGGAGACGGCTCTCGGTATTCTCCCTCTTTATAATGGGACCAAGGCTCGTTTCTTTTCTTCAATCCTTCATCGAATCTTCTCCTTGCCCCAAGTTCCAACACCCAGAGCCCCAGATTCGAGTGCTTCGGACCTTCAACAATGTCCAGTTCCGACCTTCAGGGCCGGTGTATGCCCTCCTCCATCACGGAGGAGGACGTGCTAAAGCTGCAAGAGGCCAAGTACCTGTCTTACGAAATTTTGCACAGGTTGCCCGCCGAAGGGCAGGCCATCCCCACCCCCGAGCCCGGTGAGTATGTCATTTTTGTATCCCACCTCCGTCGGGGTTTAGGCTTCCCGATGGATCCTTTTGTGAGAGGGCTCATGTTTTACTATGGGTTGGAATTCCACGACTTGGCTCCGGAGTCCATCCTCCATATTTCCGCATTTATTGTCGTCTGCGAAGCCTTCCTCCGCGTCACCCCCCACCTCGGCCTGTGGCTGAAGACCTTCAATGTGGAGACGGCGATGATCGAGGAGCGTCCAGCAAAGTGCGGCGGGGCGGCCGTAAGTAGGAGGGCCGATGCCCCGTGGCCCAAGGGCTCCTTCCAAGAGGAGCTCGGCTTGTGGCAGCAGGAGTGGTTCTATATTACCGCTCCGAAGGGCAGCAGGCAGAAGCCGCCGCCCTTATTCCGCCCGGGACCTCCACGACGGTTGATGTTGTGGGTCAACCAAGGGCTCAACTGGGGGCCGTCAAAGGACGTGCCCCTACTGCAGGGCCGGATTCGAGACCTCCAAACGAGGGAGATCGATATGGTTGTGGTAATGCAGGTCATGCTGATTAGGCGTCTCCTGCCCTGCAAACGCCGCCCTCTCCGGCTGTGGGAGTTTAATCCGGAGGGGCCACGGATTCTTCAACACTTCATGGGTATGACACCCATGGATATGTACAAATTATTCTTCGGATCGCGAGAGGCATGTCCGGAATTGACCGAGGACGCTGGCCTAAGCTGCAATCGCCCGGATACACAAGTAAGTAGCTCCAAGTCCGGACATACCGTCTGTTTGCCTTTCTATGATTCGCCTTTTGACCGATTTCCTTCTAAACAGGAGTGGATAGCGCAAGCAAAACTAATACGGTGTCCGGCCCCCCTCCCAGAGACCGCGCCGGATTCCGTGCTGGTCAGGATGCTGGAGGTTGCGCCTTCAGAGGAAGGCGAAGGGGAAAGTAGAAGAGCTACCGCCTCGCCCAAGGAGGCTCTTGAAAGAGGGGGGATCGAGAATCCCTCCCTCCAAGGGGAGAAGAGGACTGCCTCCGAGGACCCGGGGGCCAAAGCCCCTAAGCGGGGGAAGAAATCTTCGCCAGAGGGTCCTGCGTCCGGGGAGGCCCCGGCCGCACAGTCTCCCCTAAAGAATCAGCCCTCCAACGAGCCGTAAGTAGAAAAAAGGGAGTTTTATAATAAGGGCAAGCCTATTTGTGCTTCTGAGGATAACTCAAGTTTTTACCTTGTAGTTCGGATCTCCGTCCTTCGCAAATGAGCTCGTCTTCGGGGGACCTTCGTCCGGAGATGGTGGAGAGCGAGACGCCTCCGTCCGCGGCGCCGTCGGATAAGGCGGACGAGCCTGAAGTGTCATCACGGAGGGTGCCCCCGAGTTTGGCAAAGCCGGATAGTTCGGCACCAACTGGTGTACGGCTGAAGGATCTGCTTGAGAAGGCGTCTATCTCAGAAGATCACCATGCATTGATGAGTATGGTGATTGGAAGGATTTCGTCCGCCGAAGGCGGATTGTGTAATGCCGTCAGGAGTTTGCTGGCGGGGTTTGAGGTACGTAAAAATGACACACCTTTTGACAGTTTTACACATAAAGTGCGCCCTGTATAGATAGTAGCCCCTGAGACTTGGTAGGTTGTCGAAAGCGACAGCGTGCCGAGGATCAAAATCGCAGGTTTCAATTTTCGTCGTTCCTATGCAGGTGGCGGATCGTCCGGGGGCCAGCCGGACTGATGGAGTTGCTGAACTAAAGCGGCAACTCGACGTTGCGGATGCGGACATCGCGCTAGTCAACAGGCGACTTGATGAGTCGCAAGGTAAGTGTTTCTTTGCGGTCACTTGGTAAGGGAGCCCAAGCCCACTCCTTACAACATGCGTGTGAAATGCAGATGGTGCCGCTGCTGTGGAGAGCCTTCGGGCCGAACTTGCTCAAGCGAAGGAGCAAGCCAGAAGGAGTGATGCGGCTGCCTCGAGGGCGGCCAAGGAGTTAGAAGCCGAAAGGGCTGCACACTGCTGAAGCAGGGAAGAGATGGCCGAAATGGCCGTGAAGTTAAAAGATGCTAGCGACCGCAATGAGGCTCTTGAAAAGGAGCGCCTAGCGGAGCAAGAAGACCTGGGGAAGGCCACCGCCGAAGCCAAGGATGCCCGTTCTGCAATGCGGGCTATAAAGGAAGAGCTGCGCCAGGCCGGAGCCATTGTAGCTGGCAAGCCTTTTCTGCTGTGCCGAAGGTTTACGGATCCAAAGTATGCTCAGCTTGGCCAGCTGTGGGGTCCGGAGGACCCTTATATGGACTTAGCAGCGAGTGCGGCGGATGCCGTTGTGCACTTCCGAAGCCAGAAGGATCACAAGACGGAAGAGTTGTTTTGGTCTCAATTCCATAGTCCGGAGCGTTCACTTCTGCTGACCGACCGGTTGGCCGAGTGGGCTGAGCTGAATAGGTTGTCCGGGCTTGCCATGACGGATATCGTGACTCATGTCTGGCTGGATAGGCCCAAGCCGAAGAGCTATTTTGGCTTATTGCAGCAATTTCTTGGGGCGGTGCCGCATATCAAGGAGATGAAGCGGTCGGCCTGCATAGAGGGTGCACGGATGGCACTCGCCCGTGTGAAGACACATTGGACAGAGATGGATGCCACTGCTGTTGCGACCCAGGGTTCGGACGAGAGCCGGTTACCCGCCGAGCACTATTTTGGCGAAGTTCTGTGTGGTGCTCGTGTAATAGAGTCGCAGTGCTCAAAAAATGTCACGTTCAAATGACCGTTTTATTTTGTAAAACAATGTTTATGATGCAAGCGCTTTTTATACTTGTGCGTTCAAGTAGTGAAATATCTCCTATGCGGCCGTTTATGTATACGTGTGTATAACCTGAAAGATGGCAGTCGTCGGCTTCAGCCCCCACGCACAAGGTGCGGGGGTGTTCGCAAAAATAGGGCATTTTCACACTTAATCCGACGTCTCGGTCCTGTGAAGGAGGTGGTAGCGTAGCAAATGAGGCAACCGGACTATAATGCTTTATCACTTTCACTTAGCCATGGGAGTTCGAGGGTGGGGCTACGATATAGCCCCTGGGGGCACCGTGCTCTCCAAATTCAGGGCGCGTATGTGCCTGACCGGGAAACGGCCCTTCGTCAAAGCGGAGGAATTCTAAACATTCCATTGGTCGATCGAGTGGTTGACCAGTCTCTCGCTGTATCATGACAGTCAGTTTTCGGCTTTTTGTACTGAGGTGCTCGCCTAGCCGAACTGGGGCACAATCACAGTAGTTCTCCTGGTGCCGCGTTAGCCGATGATACGGAACGTAAGGCAGCAAAACACAGGAGCCGGGCAAACCCAACATTTGACCAAAGACATGATTCGGAGCTGATGCATATAAGGCCTAACTCGAGACGTCGAACACTCCCGAAGGTGTTCGGTCTTTATAATAACGGGTAGAACAATGCCCTAAACCCCTAGTGTCCAGGTACGGGCAAGGTCCTCTGACGCGGCCGATGCCAAAACGCCAGTCTCCTCTCTGGTTATAATGAGAAACCAGGGGATTATAGCAACAAGAGATAGTAAGAAAGGTTTATGTAGGGTCTTAATCTGAAAAGGATCCTTGAAACGGGTCCCTACTGCACGTCTGCGCCTGTGTCTCCGTTGTGCCGTATCCTGGACGGGTATGCACGTTGTTCATCTGTAAAAAGAGAGGAACTTAGTTTGAAAAGAAATCGTGCGAAAAAGTGCATAAAAATTGAAATATAAATTAATAAAGCTGAGCCTATGTGAGCTCATTATTGCTTATATGCACAGCCCCTTGTGAAGGGGTGTGCGGCTAGGTAGCCCCTAGCTTATGTATTCCGAACTCGTCCAGCCATGTCCGGGGTCTTAGATGACCTTTTAATGAAATGATGCCGCGGGGGCCGGGCATTTTAAGTGTAAGAGACGCGTAATGTGGTATTGCGTTAAAGCGGACGAAAGCTTCACGTCCCAATAGTGCTTGATAGCTACTTTTGAATGGGGCGACATGAAAGATTAGCTTTTCGCGTCGGAAGTTGTCAGGTGACCCGAACACAACTTCTAGTAATAAGGAGCCTGTGCACTTGGCGTAAGGGCCTGGCGCCACTCCTTTGAAGGAAGTGCGGCTATGTCGAATGTTAGTAAGGTCTATCCCCAACTTGCGGCTTGTGTCCGGATATAGCAGGTTTAAATCACTGTCGCCGTCCATCAGGACTTGTGTAAATTGCAGTCCATCGATTATAGGATCCAATATCAGAGCAGTCCATCCTGCGTTTCGAATACTTCTGGAATAATCCAGGTGGTCAAAAGTGATTGGTTTTGACATCCAATCTCGAGGTTCCGCTGGGGTGGACCGTGCGACACCTATCGTAGCAGGTGCCGCATTGTTTTTCCGTACTATCACATAAAGTGAGTTTACTGTTTTGACTTCTTGTGGGAAAGTCTTTTGTCTTCCGGTGCTCTGCTGGGGGGTTCGTCACCGTCCTCGTTTGGCGCGTCGAGCCCCTTGTGTTCGGCGTTGAGTCTGCCGGACTGTTTAAAAACCCAACAATCTCGGTGGGTATGGTTTGCAGGCCTTCCGGAGGTACTGTGGATTTGACATATCCAATCAAAATTTTTGTTTAAGTTAGATAGTTCGTCACTGTTATCCTTAAGAGGCAGTGTTTTATTGTTTGGCCGCGAGCTTTTGAATTCGGCGTTGACCGCCGTGCTCTTTGGGCTTTTTTCTTTATTCCGGCGCTGATCTTTTCTGCGCCGTGATTTTCCGTTTCCATCTCTGATCTCGGATGTACTCGGGTCGCTGGTGCTGCATCTTGCTAGCCAGCTGTCTTCCCCCGCGCAAAAGCGGGTCATGAGGCTTGTTAGCGCGGCCATTATCCTTGGCTTCTCTTGGCCGAGGTGTCTGGCGAGCCATTCGTCTCGGACGTTATGTTTAAAAGCTGCTAAGGCTTCAGCGTCCGGACGGTCGACTATTTGGTTCTTTTTGGTAAGGAACCTGTTCCAGAATTTGCGCGCTGACTCTCCGGGCTGTTGAGTTATATGACTTAGATCGTCTGCATCCGGAGGGCGGACATAAGTCCCTTGAAAATTTGCTCTAAATGCGTCCTCAAGCTCTTCCCAACTTCCAACAGTGTTTTCTGGGAGGCTATTGAGCCAATGCCGAGCTGGCCCTTTGAGCTTGAGGGGTAGGTATTTGATGGCGTGGAGATCATCTCCTCTAGCCATGTGTATGTGTAGTATGTAATCTTCTATCCAGACTCCAGGGTCTGTTGTTCCGTCGTATGCCTCTATGTTTATGGGTTTGAACCCTGCTGGAAATTCATGATCCAGCACCTCATCGGTGAAACATAGTGGGTGTGCGGCGCCCCTGTATTTGGGTGTGCTGCTATCTTCGAACACTTGCCGTGTTGTGTTGCTTCCTGGGGCCCTCTTTTTTGGCCCGTAAATGGACCTGGCTGGGTCGTCTGTTTTCCTAGGATCATAAGTCGGCTTGTGTGCGACATCGCTTGTCACTTTTGGCCTGTCATCTGGCCGTCTATCCGGCCAGGCGGCCTCTTTGTGTTTTGACTGTGAGGGCTTTATGGCTTCCTCGTCAAATTCTGGCAGCAGCTTGCGCTTCGGGCAGCTCTTTGTTTGTGGCCATTGCCATATTTGTTTGCGGTCTTGAGTACTTTGCTCCACCTCATTCTGAGTATGTCTTCCGCTGTTTTGAGCTTCCGTTTTTCCTTCTTCAGACTTCTTGCAGTGGCGACGAGTCTTTTGTGAAGGTTCGTATGCTCCGGTGGTGTGTCCGGCGTGAGGTCGTCTGGACTATTGGTTTCGCCGGGCATGGATTGATTATCCGCTTTGTCCTGTTCAGACGGTTGCTTGGTTGCATGTTCGTCGTCCACCGATTTTCCCTGCTCTATTGCTGGGTCATTAGGAATGCTGTTTTTGTCGAGGCGGGACTTAGGGCGGCATCTGCGTCGCCGTTTTGGTTGTTTGTCGGCGGGATTATTCTTTGCCGCGCCCCGTTGTTCCTCGTTATCGCTTCCTTTTGGGGTGTCCACCATATATACGTCATGTGTTGTGGTGGCCTTCCAGTGCTCAGTGAGCGCTGCTTCTTGATCGTCTCCGGCATCGTCGTCCATACCGTTGATGTTTTCGGAGTCGTAGTCTAGCATGTCGGTTAGATCGTCGACAGTGGCTACAAAGTGGGTGGTGGGTGGGGTTTGAATTTCTTCGTCGTCCGCATCCCAACCATCCTGGCCGTAGTCCGGCCAGGGCTCTCCGGATAGCGAGAGATGCTTTAGTGATTTCAGGATGTCGCCAAAGGGTGAGTGCTGAAAGATGTCCGCAGCGGTGCACTCCATGATCGGCGCCCAATCAGATTCGATTGGCAGGGGCGCAGGAGGTTCGGAGTCCGGCAGGGAGTCCGGCACCTCGGAGTCACGAGCTTTATAAGGGACGAGGTCAGTGTTCGGCTCCATCGCCGTGGAAGTTGCAGCTCCCGAGGCGGTGTCCAGCCACCCGTCCTCGATCTGCGCGATCGGCTCCGGACTATGGGTCGGAGCGGATTCGTGTGCGGCCTCCAAGGTACTGTCCGGCGGCAGAGTTAGATCATGCCCATCGTGACACTGCGGCATGCTCGGCTGCGGCTCGGATCCATCGAAGATCAAGTCTCCGCGGATCTCGGCTGTGAAGTTTAGGCTTCCAAACCTGACCTGATGGCCAGGGGCGTAGCTTTCGATCTGCTCCAGATGGCCAAGTGAATTGGCCCGTAGTGCAAAGCCGCCGAATACGAAGATCTGTCCGGGGAGAAAAGTCTCACCCAGGACTGCGTTGTTGATTGAAGAAGCCATCAAGCCTATCGGTGACGACACAGAGGAACTCTCAATGAAAGCACCAATGTCGGTGTCAAAACCGGTGGATCTCGGGTAGGGGGTCCTGAACTGTGCGTCTAGGCGGATGGTAACAGGAGACAAGGGACACGATGTTTTACCCAGGTTCGGGCCCTCTTGATGGAGGTAAAACCCTACATCCTGCTTGATTGATATTTATGATATGGGTATTACAAGAGTAGATCTACCACGAGATCAAGGAGGCTAAACCCTAGAAGCTAGCCTATGGTATGATTGTTATAATGGTTGTTGTGTCCTACGGACTAAAGCCATCCGGTTTATATAGACACCGGAGAGGGCTAGGGTTACATAGAGTCGGTTACAATGGTAGGAGATCTACATATCCGTATCGCCAAGCTTGCCTTCCACGCCAAGGAAAGTCCCATCCGGACACGAGACGAAGTCTTCAATCTTGTATCTTCATAGTCTTGGAGTCCGGCCGATGATGATGATAGTCCGGCTATCTGGACACCCCCTAGCCCAGGACTCCCTCACATAGGAATGAGCATATCATGCAAAGTGAACATGGCAAGCTGGGCATAGAATATGTAATGAACAATAACCCATAGCCAGGTGAGGGCCATGTAGAAGAAATGCGCGAAGTCTTTGCGCAAAGAGAGCGGTGGGAAAGACACTCCAAGGGATCCCAAGTCATCGTTGCTCTCTAGAGCTCGTATTGTCAACTCATGGAATTACAAGGTTGAAAAGTATTCATGGTTACCTACACAAAAGAGACACAAACCAAAGAAATTGTGTTCGTGGTAAATGTACACATCATCCATCATGATGTGTATGTGCACGTGTGAGTTAGTGCAAGATAAGCATCGCTCAAAGAAATTTGATGCATGGTATAAGAACATGTCATCCATCATGAAAGAATAGTTGTTATGTCGAACATGATTGGGATGCAAATCTAACATAAAAGTATATGGCACATCAATAGCATTTTCATTAATAGGGATCATATGGTGCACACAAGTATTGGGATCATGCAATGGATAGGATGGATCAAAATCTCCTAAAATGTATGAGGAAACTATGGGGGTGTCCTCATGAGCAATAGCGGAAGCATAATAGGGAGAATATTGACAACATGGCAAACAATGCATATCCGAAGCTATGTGGTCATGGCATGGCATATGAGATAAATGATGCAAAGGAAGCATATCAATATCATCACAAGAAAAACAAATGCCAATAACCAAGGGCTTGTCATCTATGCCATATTTGCAAATTGGGTTTATGTTGATGGCATATGCATAGTCACTATGAAGAGATTGCAAATATGACATATGGTTGATCTCATGCATAGCATATGATAAGTCATGCGGAATGTCAAACATGATGTGACCGAGAGAATTATCACAAGAAATCCTATGTAACATGGCATCACAACTAATGGACTCCACATGGCAATCATCAAACTCATCATAAATTGGTAAATTATCGCATGGGGAAGTTGCACTAGCATGAAGCATGACAATAGGTGGATCAACATCATGCAAGCAATCAATGTCAAGAATGTCCACTAGTGGGACTAGAGCATCACCTTCACCGATGTTACCTTGTGCATTCCACTCAAGTGGTGTAGGTGAGGTGGCAAAGACCAAATGGTGGTCATCATCTTCATCTTGATGGAACCATGTCGGGCGGTGCATCATATTCCACCATGGCCATCGTCTTGTCCATAGGAAGGACAAAGTCGTCTACGATCGGCGCATCATCATATATGAGACCTAGCACCAAAGGAGAAGACACAATAGAGGTAGAGGTTAAGTTGTTAGAAATCATAGTGGCCTCACATGCCCTATCAACTACATCACTCTCTCTATGTGGTGGTGGCTCACTCACTCCCTCAAGGTAGGTGCACTCAATGTCACATATGGTGGAGTCACTCAAATCACTCAAGTGGTGGTGGTGGTGGCTCTCCTCACATGGGAATTGTGGCAACTCATCGTATATGGGGCTAGTGGTGAAGTCACTCTCACTCTCAATATGGTGGCACAAGTCACTCAAGTCATCATACGTCGCCGTGGTCGAAGGGAAAATCCCATGCTCAACCATCTCATCGTCGTTGCCGTGGATGAAGGCCGAGGATGGCACATCATTGCTCTCCTCCATGACCGAAGGGAAAATCCCATGCTCGATCATCTCGTCACTGTCGCCGTTGATGAAGGCCGATGTAGGCGTACTCGTCGGAGGTAGGCGAAGATGTCGTACGTCTGAAGGCGAAGATGCCTTGATAACACTTGGCGAAGATACCAAAGTGGTGGTAGTAGTCATAGCTCCGTCTTGTTGGTGCTTGTCTCGCGGTCTTCTCTTGTGCTCAAGAAGGTTTTCTTGACGGTGCCGCGTGGTACTTGCATCTTGTGGCCGTTCCAAAGACTTGCGACTCGAGCATCTCCGCCTTGAAGATGACGAAGAGGAAGAAGACTTGTAGTTGGCCCACACGTGTCGGATGTCATCCAATTGTGCATCCAACTTGGAGTCGATGTAGTCCCTTGTCCGTGCTTCGCTTTGTTGAATGTCGATGGTGAGTCGCTCAATGCCTCACATTGCTCGTTGTAGTCCAAAGATGGGCATTTTGGTGATGTAGTTGTTTGCGCCATCATTGTCGTGGAAGACCGGATATGAAATGCCTTGCCTATCCATCACAAGACTCAAGCAAATGTGAGTGTAAGAAAGGAAAGAACTAGACCAACGTACCTTATCCAATGTTGAATATGGATCAATGATCACTCAATAATGTAACAAGGAAAAATCACAATTGGTACCGGATCTTGTCAATTCTCACACCTACACAAGTAAGGCTTATGGTGGAGCTCGGTGAGGATAGTGGCACAAAAATTTGATGCAAAATGTTAGCAAGAGTCAATAATGTTGGAAAAGATTCAAAAATTCGCAAGTGAAACAAGTAGACCAATAGCAATATGTGGCACACGGAAACACACACACGGATAGATAAATGGGGTCGTACAACCAAGGAATGAGCACAAAATGTGGAATCCACGGAAAATGCTCGTGTTGCACAACTCAAGAGAGACGCTAGCACGATTGCTCAATAGGCGGATACGACACTTGTGCACAACCTATAAGATGCAAAATGTATCAACTTTCTATCCCAAGTATGCTATATATGTATGATGTTCCCGGTGTTCTTCTCAAGATGATCCAAGATGATCAGCTATGACAATCTTATGTGCAATGTGGTATGATGCTATGGCTCTTGCTCACAAGCTCTTTGCTCTCTTTTTTCTTAAAAGCTTTTTTTATATGGCCACTTATGCGAAATGCACAAACCAAGATAGCAATTGTGTATATGCAGGAACAATCTTGTGACACAAGGGATGATATGATACCAAGATGATACCAATGTGATATGGTATGTATGCAATGGAAGGTACGGATCACTAATGTGCACAAGTAATGTTGCCGGCAATACTCAAATGGCTAGTCTCGATAAGCAAGTGACGCAAAATGGGCTAAAGGGTTAACAATGTAATGGCAAGAATGTACAATGATAGGATACCACAATACCAAGATGATATAGAGGGTACCGTTCTTGCTTACGGTTAGGGTGTCAAATTGGTGAAGTGGTCGATGTCGATGACGACCTCGCGACGATGATGAGTGGCGGTGTTCTTTATGTAGATACCAATATGATGTAGACCCGTCCCTAAGTAGCCGAAACACCTTAGGAAACGATAAAAAATCGCGAACTCAAAATCTCAAGGAAAATGTCAAATGGTAGCGGAATGCGTTGATGGTTCCGGAGTTAGCAATGTGGAAGTGGTGGTGGTGGTTGATGATGAAGCAACCGTCCCTAAGTAGCCGAAACACCTTAGGAGACTCAAGTCACCACTCAAGCAACCACAAATGCTATATGGATCAAAAATGCGTTAGGTTGCGAAAAGCTATGGTGGTTTTGCGAATGATATGGTGGATGGCCTAGGCAAAGATGCCCAAATGCCAAATTTTTGATGGAGTCAATTGGTGTTGAAACCTATCTATATGGATGAGGGATGTCAATAGCTACTCAACGAGCTAAAGAACGTCAAAAATAGACTCCGGGAGCAAAAGTTATGGCCGAAACGGTGAATG
>NC_041381.1:659043347-659129116 GCF_002162155.2 Triticum dicoccoides
GGGGTGGTCAGGGGCAAACAGCCCGGGGGTGCAGTGTTGGGGAACGTAGCAGAAATTCAAAATTTTCCTACGTGTCACCAAGATCTATCTATGGAGAAACCAGCAACGAGGGGAAGGAGAGTGCACCTACATACCCTTGTAGATCGCTAAGCGGAAGCGTTCAAGAGAACGGGGTTGAAGGAGTCATACTCGTCGTGATCCAAATCACCGGAGATCCTAGTGCCGAACGGACGGCACCTCCGCGTTCAACACACGTGCAGCCCGGTGACGTCTCCCACGCCTTGATCCAGCAAGGAGAGAGGGAGAAGTTGAGGAAGACTCCGTCCAGCAGCAGCACGAACGGCATGGTGGTGGTGGAGGAGCGTGGCAATCCTGCAGGGCTTCGCCAAGCACCGCGAGAGAGGAGGAGTACTTGGGAGAAGGGAAGGGCTGCGCCAGAACTTGTTATGCGGCTGCCCTCCCACCCCCCACATATATATAGGGGCAAGGGAGAAGGGGGCCGGCCCCCTCAGATCCAATCTGAGGAGGGGGCGGCGGCCAAGGGGGGGAGGAGTGCCTCCCAAGTCAAGTGGAGGCCCTCCCCCTTAGGGTTTTCCCCTTCCCATGCGCATGGGCCTTGGGGGGGCTGGTGCCCCTGGCCCATTAAGGCTAGGGCGCCCCCCTACAGCCCATGCTACTGTATTGGACGTGGTGGAACAATTTCCGGACCTCCGGACCCCTCCGGAATCCTCCGGAACCTTCTGGAAGTTTCCCGGTACAATACCGAAAAAACCCAAACTTTTCCCAGAACCCGAACAACAACTTTCCATATATAAATCTTTACCTACGGACCATTCCGGAACTCCTCGTGACGTTCGGGATCTCATCTGGGACTCCGAACAACATTCGGTAACCACATACAAACTTCCTTTATAACCCTAGCGTCACCGAACCTTAAGTGTGTAGACCCTACGGGTTCGGGAACCATGCAGACATGACCGAGACGTTCTCCGGTCAATAACCAATAGCGGGATCTGGATACCCATGTTGGATCCCACATGTTCCACGATGATCTCATCGGATGAACCACGATGTCAAGGACTCAATCAATCCCGTATACAATTCCCTTTGTCTAGCGGTATTATAGTTGCCCGAGATTCGATCGTCGGTATACCGATACCTTGTTCAATCTCGTTACCGGCAAGTCTCTTTACTCGTTCCGTAACACATCATCTCGTGATCAACCCCTTGGTCACATTGTGCACATTATGATGATGTCCTACCGAGTGGGCCCAGAGATACCTCTCCGTTTACACGGAGTGACAAATCCCAGTCTCGATTCGTGCCAACCCAACAAACACTTTCGGAGATACCTGTAGTGCACCTTTATAGCCACCCAGTTACGTTGTGACGTTTGGTACACCCAAAGCATTCCTACGGTATCCGGGAGTTGCACAATCTCATGGTCTAAGGAAAAGATACTTGACATTAGAAAAGCTTTAGCATACGAACTACACGATCTCTGTGCTAGGCTTAGGATTGGGTCTTGTCCATCACATCATTCTCCTAATGATGTGATCCCGTTATCAATGACATCTAATGTCCATGGTCAGGAAACTGTAACCATCTATTGATCAACGAGCTAGTCAACTAGAGGCTTACTAGGGACATGGTGTTGTCTATGTATCCACACATGTATCTGAGTTTCCTATCAATACAATTATAGCATGGATAATAAACGATTATCATGAACAAGGAAACATAATAATAACTAATTTATTATTGCCTCTAGGGCATATTTCCAACAGTCTCCCACTTGCACTAGAGTCAATAATCTAGTTCACATCGCCATGTGATTAACACTGACAGGTCACATCGCCATGTGACCAACATCCAAAGAGTTTACTAGTGTCATTAAACTAGTTCACATCATCATGTGATTAAGACTCAGTGAGTTCTGGGGTTTGATCATGTTTTGCTTGTGAGAGAGGTTTTAGTTAACGGGTCTGCAATATTCAGATCCGTATGTACTTTGCAATTCTCTATGTCATATTGTAAATGCTGCTTCCACGCTCCACTTGGAGTTATTCCAAATGGTTGTTCCACTATACGTATCCGGTTTGCTACTCAGAGTCACTCGGATAGGTGTTAAAGCTTGCATCAACGTAACCCTTTATGTTGAACTCTTTATCACCTCCATAATCGAGAAACAAATCCTTATTCCTCTAAGGATAACTTTGACCGCTATCTGGTGATCCACTCCTTGATCACCTTTGTACTCTCTTGCCAGACATGTGGCAAGGCACACATCAGGTGCGGTACTTAGCATAGCATACTGTAGAGCCTACGTCTAAAGCATAGGGGACGACCTTCGTCCTTTCTCTCTTTTCTGCCGTGGTCGAGCTTTAAGTCTTAACTTCATACCTTACATCTCAGGCAAGAACTCCTTCTTTGACTGATCCATCTTGAACACCTTCAAGATCATGTCAAGGTATATGCTCATTTGAAAGTACCATTAAGCGTTTTTGATCTATCCTCATAGATCTTGATGCTCAATGTTCAAGTAGCTTAATCTAGGTTTTCTATTGAAAAACACCTTTCAAACAACCCTATATGCTTTCTAGAAATTCTACATCATTTCTGATCATCAATATGTCAACAACATATACTCATCAGAAATTCTATAGTGCTCCCACTCACTTCTTTGGAAATACAAGTTTCTCATAAACTTTGTATAAACCTAAAATCTTTGATCATCTTATCAAAGTGCATATTCCAACTCCGAGATACTTACTCCAGTCCATGGAAGGATCGCTGGAGCTAGCATACCTTTTAGCATCCTTAGGATCGACAAAACCTTTTTGATTGTATCACATACAATCTTTCCTTACGAAAATTGGTAAGGAAACTCGTTTTGACATCCGTCTGCCAGATTTCATAAATGCAGCTAATGCTAACATGATTCCGACGGACTTAAGCATCGCTACGGATGAGAAAATCTCATCGTAGTCAACTCCTTGAACTTGTGAAAAACTCTTCGCCACAAGTCGAGCTTCATAGACGGTGACATTACCATCCACGTCCGTCTTCTTCTTAAAGATCCATTTATCTCAATGGCTTGCCGATCATCGGGCAAGTCCACCAAAGTCCATGCTTTGTTATGATACATGGATCCTATCTCGGATTTCATGGCTTCTAACCATTTGTCGGAATATGGGCCCACCATCGCTTCTCCATAGCTCATAGGTTCATTGTTGTCCAGCAACATGACCTTCAAGACAGGATTACTGTACTACTCTGAAGTAGTACGTATCCTTGTCACTCTACGAGGTACGGTAGTGACTTGATCCGAAACTTCATGATCACTATCATATGCTTCCACTTCAATTGGTGTAGGTGCCATAGGAACAACTTCCTGTGCCCTGATACACACTGGTTGAAGTGATGGTTCAATAACCTCATCAAGTCTCCACCATCCTCCCACTCAACTTTTCGAGACAAACTTTTCTCGAGAAAGGACCCGATTCAAGAAACAATCCCTATTGCTTTCGGATCTGAATTAGGAGGTATACCCAACTGTTTTTGGGTGTCCTATGAAGATGCATTTTATCCGCTTTGGGTTTGAGCTTATCAACCTGAAACTTTTTCACATAAGTGTCGCAGCCCCAAACTTTTAAGGAACGACAGCTTAGGTTTCTCCAAACCATAGTTCAAACGGTGTCGTCTCAATGGAATTACGTGGTGCCCTCTTAAAGTGATTGTGGTTGTCTCTAATGCCTAACCCATGAACGATAGTGGTAATTCGATAAGAGACATCATGGTACGCACCATATCCAATAGGGTGCAACTATGATGTTCGGACACACCATCACACTATGGTGTTCCAGGCGGTATCAATTGTGAAACAATTTCCACAATGTCTTAATTGCGTGCCAAGCTTGTAACTCAGATACTCATCTCTATGATCATATCATGGACATTTTATCCTCTTGTCACAATGATCTTCAACTTCACTCTGAAATTACTTGAACCGTTCAATAATTCAGACTTGTGTTTCATCAAGTAAATATACTCAACATCTACTCGAATCATCTGCGAAGTAAGAACATAACGATATTCACTGCATGCCTCAGCACTCATTGGACTGCACACATCAAAATGTGTTACTTCCAACAAGTTGCTATCTTGTTCCATCTTACTGAAACCGAGGCTTTTCAGTCATCTAGCCCATGTGGTATGATTTGCATATCTCAAGTGATTCAAAATCAAGTGAGTCCAAACGATCCATCTGCATGGAGTTTCTTCATGTGTATACACCAATAGACATGGTTCGCATGTCTCAAACTTTTCAAAAACGAGTGAGTCCAAAGATCCATCAACATGGAGCTTCTTCATGCGTTTTTATACCAATATGACTTGCATGGCAGTGCCACAAGTAAGTGGTACTATCATTACTATCTTATATCTTTTGGCATGAAAATGTGTATCACTACGATCGAGATTCAATAAACCATTCTTTCAGGTGCAAGACCATTGAAGGTATTATTCAAATAAATAGAGTAACTATTATTCTCCTTATATGAATAACCGTATTGCGATAGACATAATCCAATCATGTCTATGCTCAACGCAAACACCAAATGACAATTATTCAGGTTTAATAATAATCTTGATGGTAGAGGGAGCGTGCGACGTTTGATCACATCAAACTTGGAAACACTTCCAACACATATCGTCAGCTCACCTTTAGCTAGTCTCCGTTTATTCCGTAGCTCTCTTTTATTTCGAGTTACTAACACTTAGCAACCGAACCGGTATCTTAATACCCTGGTGCTACTAGGAGTACTAGTAAAGTACACATTAACATAATGTATATCCAATATACTTCTATCGACCTTGCCGGCCTTCTCTTCTACCAAGTATCTAGGGTAATCCTGCTCCAGTGGCTATTCCCCTTATTACAAAAGCACTTAGTCTCGGGTTTGGGTTCAACCTTGGGTTTCTTCACTAGAGCAGCAGCTGATTTGCCGTTTCATGAAGTATCCCTTCTTGCCCTTTCCCTTCTTGAAACTAGTGGTTTCATTAACCATCAACAATTGATGCTCCTACTTGACTTCTACTTTCGTGGTGTCAAACATCGCGAATACTTCAAGGATCATCATATCTATCCCTGATATGTTATAGTTCATCACGAAGCTCTAGCAGCTTGGTGGCAATGACTTTGGAGAAACATCACTATCTCATCTGGAAGATCAACTCCCACTCGATTCAAGTGATTGTTGCACTCAGACAATCTGAGCACAAGCTCAACGATTGAGCTTTTCTCCCTTAGTTTGCAGGCTAAGAAAATCGTCGGAGGTCTTATACCTCTTGACGTGGGCACGAGCCTGAAATCCCAATTTCAACCCTCGAAACATCTCATATGTTCCGCGACGTTTCGAAAACATCTTTGGTGCCTCAACTCTAAATCGTTTAACTGAACTATCACGTAGTTATCAAAACGTGTATGTCCGATGTTCGCAACATCCGCAGACGGCGTTTTGGGGTTCTACACACTGAGCGGTGCATTAAGGACATAAGCTTTCTACTATCCGCATAATCGCTACTGTCAACTTTCAACTATATTTTCTCTAGGAACATATCTAAAATAGTAGAACTAAAGCGTGAGCTATGACATAATTTGCAAAGGGTATTTGACTATGTTCAGGATAATTAAGTTCATCTTATGAACTCCCACTTAGATAAACATCCCTCTAGTCATCTAAGTGATTACATGATCCGAGTCAACTAGGCCATGTCCGATCATCACGTGAGACGGACTAGTCATCATCGGTGAACATCTTCATGTTGATCGTATCTACTATACGACTCATGCTCGACCTTTCGGTCTCTTGTGTTCCGAGGCCATGTCTGTACATGCTAGGCTCGTCAAGTCAACCTAAGTGTTTCGCGTGTGTAAATCTGGCTTACACCCGTTGTATGTGAACGTAAGAATCTATCACACCCGATCATCACTTGGTGCTTCGAAACGACGAACTTTCGCAACGGTGCACAGTTAGGGGGAACACTTTCTTGAAATTTTAATGAGGGATCATCTTATTTACTACCGTCGTTCTAAGCAAATAAGATGCATAAACATGATAAACATCACATGCAATCAAATAGTGACATGATATGCCAATATCACATTGCTCCTTTTGATCTCCATCTTCGGGGCTCCATGATCATCATCGTCACCGGCATGACACCATGATCTCCATCATCATGATCTCCATCATCGTGTCTTCATGAAGTTGTCTCGCCAACTATTACTTCTACTACTATGGCTACCGGTTAGCAATAAAGTAAAGTAATTACATGGCGTTGTTTAATGACACGCAGGTCATACAATAAATTAAGACAACTCCTATGGCTCCTGCCGGTTGTCATACTCATCGACATGCAAGTCGTGATTCCTATTACAAGAACATGATCAATCTCATACATCACATATCATTCATCACATTCTTCTTGGACATATCACATCACATAGCATACCCTGCAAAAACAAGTTAGACGTCCTCTAATTGTTGTTTGCATGTTTTACGTGGCTGCTATGGGTTTCTAGCAAGAACGTTTCTTACCTACGCAAAAACCACAACGTGATATGTCAATTGCTATTTACCCTTCATAAGGACCCTTTTCATCGAATCCGATCTGACTAAAGTGGGAGAGACTGGCACCCGCTAGCCACCTTATGCAACAAGTGCATGTCAGTCGGTGGAACCTGTCTCACGTAAGTGTACGTGTAAGGTCGGTCCGGGCCGCTTCATCCCACAATGCCGCCGAATCAAGATTGGACTAGTAACGGTAAGCATATTGAACAAAATCAACGCCCACAACTACTTTGTGTTCTACTCGCGTAAAGAATCTACACAATAGACCTAGCTCATGATGCCACTGTTGGGGAACGTAGCAGAAATTCAAAATTTTCCTACGTGTCACCAAGATCTATCTATGGAGAAACCAGCAACGAGGGGAAGGAGAGTGCATCTACATACCCTTGTAGATCACTAAGCGGAAGCGTTCAAGAGAACGGGGTTGAAGGAGTCGTACTCGTCGTGATCCAAATCACCGGAGATCCTAGTGCCGAACGGACGGCACCTCCGCGTTCAACACACGTACAGCCCGGTGACGTCTCCCATGCCTTGATCCAGCAAGGAGAGAGGGAGAAGTTGAGGAAGACTCCGTCCAGCAGCAGCACAACGGCATGGTGGTGGTGGAGGAGCGTGGCAATCCTGCAGGGCTTTGCCAAGCACCGCGAGAGAGGAGGAGTACTTGGGAGAAGGGAAGGGCTGCGCCAGAACTTGTTATGTGGCTGCCCTCCCACCCCCCACATATATATAGGGGCAAGGGAGAAGGGGGCCGGCCCCCTCAGATCCAATCTGAGGAGGGGGCGGCGGCCAAGGGGGGGAGGAGTGCCTCCCAAGTCAAGTGGAGGCCCTCCCCCTTAGGGTTTTCCCCTTCCCATGCGCATGGGCCTTGGGGGGGCTGGTGCCCCTGGCCCATTAAGGCTAGGGCGCCCCCCTACAGCCCATACTACTGTATTGGACGTGGTGGAACAATTTCCGGACCTCCGGACCCCTCCGGAATCCTCCGGAACCTTCTGGAAGCTTCCCGGTACAATACCGAAAAAACCCGAACTTTTCCCGGAACCCGAACAACAACTTTCCATATATAAATCTCTACCTCCGGACCATTCTGGAACTCCTCGTGACGTCCGGGATCTCATCCGGGACTCCGAACAACATTCGATAACCACATACAAACTTCCTTTATAACCCTAGCGTCACCGAACCTTAAGTGTGTAGACCCTACGGGTTCGGGAACCATGCAGACATGACCGAGACATTCTCCGGTCAATAACCAACAGCGGGATCTGGATACCCATGTTGGCTCCCACATGTTCCACGATGATCTCGTCGGATGAACCACGATGTCAAGGACTCAATCAATCCCGTATACAATTCCCTTTGTCTAGCGGTATTATAGTTGCCCAAGATTCGATCGTCGGTATACCGATACCTTGTTCAATCTCGTTACTGGCAAGTCTCTTTACTCGTTCCGTAACACATCATCCCATGATCAACCCCTTGGTCACATTGTGCACATTATGATGATGTCCTACCGAGTGGGCCCAGAGATACCTCTCCGTTTACACGGAGTGACAAATCCCAGTCTCGATTCGTGCCAACCCAACAGACACTTTCGGAGATACCTGTAGTGCACCTTTATAGCCACCCAGTTACGTTGTGACGTTTGGTACACCCAAAGCATTCCTACGGTATCCGGGAGTTGCACAATCTCATGGTCTAAGGAAAAGATACTTGATATTAGAAAAGCTTTAGCATACGAACTACACGATCTCTGTGCTAGGCTTAGGATTGGGTCTTGTCCATCACATCATTCTCCTAATGATGTGATCCCGTTATCAATGACATCTAATGTCCATGGTCAGGAAACCGTAACCATCTATTGATCAACGAGCTAGTCAACTAGAGGCTTACTAGGGACATGGTGTTGTCTATGTATCCACACATGTATCTGAGTTTCCTATCAATACAATTATAGCATGGATAATAAACGATTATCATGAATAAGGAAATATAATAATAACTAATTTATTATTGCCTCTAGGGCATATTTCCAACATGCGGGTGCCCGGGGCTTGGGGTGCGGGCACCCGGGAGGGTCAGCGGGTATGCACGGGGGGACCGGGTGCCTGGGGTTTGTAGTCCGGGTGCTCGGGGGTCACGGATTTGGGCGGAAATTCGTGGGAAATGGGAGAAATTGGTGGATTTCGTGGACGGAAAGGTGGAGATGGATGGGGGGAAGGCTAGATCCACTTGAAACCAAGAAAATCCATGGATCAAATCCAACAAAACCTCATCAAACCAACAAATCACAAAAAAAATTGGGGCTATTTTTGGTGGGGAATTTTTGAAATTGGGGAAGAACACACAAAATTAGGCTAGAAAACAAAGAGGGGAGGCTCCAATTTCGTGATCAACGTGGCTCATGATACCAAGATGTTGTAGGGTGGAACCCTAGATGGAGATCTTTTACGAATTGTAGGGGAAGACCCCAAAAACGCAAAGAACATGAAGAACACAAGAGAGGGAAAACACTCAAATTGACTAGATCCAATCACACATATGCTAGATTCAAGAACACACAAGAGGTCACAATGAATCCAAGGACAACAAAGGAAAGATACAAGGTACTAGTTCATCCCAATCCTATGAGGAGAGAGGTCTTGATGATCCTATGATGGGGATCCTTCCCAAGTTGGGGGCTTGATATCCACTAGGGATCTTCTCCTAGGAGGTCTTAATCTCCTAGAGGAGTGGGTACAAGGAGCAAAGCTCTCTAAATCATCTCATATACTTTGCTATCCTCTAAATGAGCTAGGGAAGGGGTATATATAGTCTAGGGACCAAATAAGAGGAGGGGGATACAAGGGTAAAAACCCAAAGAGGTACGCATGCCCTCGAAGTGGTGCGGGCACCCGGGGGTCCTATGCCCGGGCACCCGGGGTAGACGCAGGGGCCTGGGTAGTCAAGGCCGGGCACCCGGGGCCGTCTGGAGAGGGGTCGGGCACCCGAGCAGGTGGCAGCAGCACCAGTGGGAGGGGGCCGGGCACCCGGGGCCTCAAGGCCGGGCACCCGGAGGGCGGCTGGGCGCAGGTGGCCGGGCACCCGGGGGCCAAGGCCGGGCACCCGGTGGTGGCTGGGGGTAGCGCCGGGGTGGTGCGGGCACCCGGGCCCTCCATGGCCAGGCACCCGGGGCCGGCTGGGAGCGGCGCCAGGGGAGGGGCGGGTCTCCAGGGCCAAAGTGCCCGGGCACCTAGGGTGTCCAGGACTCCTCCTTCTTCTCTCTTGTCGCGCGTCCATCTTCCTTCTCCTCCTCCGTAGGTCTCCGGTGAACTTGGTGATCCCTCCGTGCTTTCTCATGACGATCTCCGAAGTACCTAAGAATGCATAACGTTTCCATTTGAGGTAGAGTCTGACTCTCGAATGAATTTGAGTGGAGCTCGAAGAGGAAGGAGTTCACCTTGTTCTCGATGGCGCGTGCATGAGCTCTCGTAATAGGTTCTCTCTGTGCTTGCGGTGGTAGAGCGATGTGCATGGTGATGGTTGAGGGATGCTCCGCATCAATGATGTGATGGAACCGACCCATCCGTTAGCTTAGCATTCTGATCATTACAGTTTTGTTGCTACTGATTTCTTCATGACTTATACATGTTCCTCACACTATGAGATTATGCAACTCACGAATACCGGAGGAACACCTTGTGTGCTATCAAACATCACAACGTAAAAGGGTGATTATAAAGATGTTTTACAGGTGTCTCCAAGGTGTTTGTTGGGTTGGCATATATCAAGATTAGGATTTGTCACTCCGTGTATCGGAGAGGTATCTCTGGGCCCTCTCGGTAATGCTCATCACTATAAGCCTTGCAAGCAATGTTACTAATGAGTTAGTTGCAAGATGAAGTATTACGGAACGAGTAAAGAGACTTGCCGGTAACGATATTGAAGTAGGTATGATGATACCGATGATCGAATCTCGGGCAAGTAACATACCAATGACAAAGGGAACAACATATGTTGTTATGCGGTTTGACCGATAAAGATCTTTGTCGGGGGCATGAACCCCGGGCAGGCAACGGAACCCGAATCCTTTTCAAAAACAACGGGGCCAGCATCGCCCCTCAAGCTGGCTAACACACGGCCGGGTCACTCAACCAGGCCAAGCCCCTTGACCCGCCCGAACTCTCCAACCCGGCCAAGCCCCTCGACTCAGCCCCAACAACCAGCTCAAGGCGGCCGAACCCGGCACACTAAGACTTCCCCAACAAGCCAACTTCGCCCTTGGCGTGTTCCTCAACCCAGCCAAGGGTCAGCTCCCGTCCCATCCAGGCCATACGATGGGACGAGTCTCCATCTACCCATGACTGAGGCAACAACTGCTGACGCCAGCAAGCGGCGACCTGACGAAGCGCCATCGTACACGACTAAACTCGGCCACTCCCTGATGATCGACAAGACGGCGAACGGTGCCCCTAGGCAAGCGGGGCCCACGCCTAGGGGAACTCGGTGAACCACTGCCACCCGGCGGGTCCCAGCTCCGGGTTCCCAGACGCTGACAACCCGGCCCTACAGCCTTGTAACATTACCATTGTACCCCTGGGGGGTTGGCCTATAAAACCCCCCAGGAGCCCCCATGCATACCGGCAAGCACGCAGAGAAATAGCCAACTGATCGATAGAACACACAAACACACACAGGGAGAGGGAGCAGCCTAAGCCCTGGCCAGCCCTCCTTCTTCCTCCAAACAGCTCTAGGAGCAACTCTGTACTATTGCATATCAACCACACTCGGCAGGACTAGGGGTGTTATCTCTCCGGAGATCCCCGAACCTGGGTATGTCTTGCATCCCGCGCTCGCTCATGCCGACCTCGCCTCTGGAGCCCACCAGTGCCCTCGAGCCTCCTCCTCTCTTTAGCCATCCCATGGCATCTGTCGTGCGCCCACCACAACAATCTTCATAGAATATGTATGAGCCAATATGAGCATCCAGGTTCAGCTATTGGTTATTGATCGGAGATGTGTCTCGATCATGTCTACATAGTTTTCGAAACCGTAGGGTCCGCACGCTTAACGTTCGATGACGATTTGTATTATGAATTATGTGTTTTGATGACCGAAGTTTGTTCAGAGTCCCGAATGAGATCACGGACGTGACGAGGAGTCTCAACATGGTCAGGACGTAAAGATCGATATATTGGAAGGCTATATTCGGACATCGGGAAAGGTTACGAGTGATTCGAGTATTTTTCGAAGTACCGGGGAGTTACGGGAATTCACCGGGAGAAGTAATGGGTCTTATTGGGCCATACGGGAAATAGAGGAGGCATGCCAAGGGGAGGTGGTGAGCCCCCCCCCCCCCCATGGGTCCAAATTGGACTAGGGGAAGGGGGCGGCGCCCCCCTTGCCCTTTCCTACTCCCTCTCTCCTTCCTTCTCTCCTACTCCTAAAGGGAAAGGATTCCTACTAGGACTTGGAAGTCCTAGTAGGACTCCATACACTTGGCGCGCCCCTAGGGGGCCAGCCTCTCTCCCTCCCTCCTTTATATATGGGGGCAGGGGGCACCCCAAAGACACACAAGTTTCTCTTAACCGTGTGCGGTGCCCCTCTCCACAGTTACACACCTCGATCATACCATCATAGTGCTTAGGCGAAGCCCTGCGCCGGCAACATCATCATCACCGTTGCCACACCGTTGTGCTGACGAAACTCACCCTCATCCTCAACTGGATCAAGAGCACGAGGGACGTCATCGAGCTAAACGTGGAGGTGTCATACGTTAGGTACTTGATCGGTTGGATCGCAAAGAAGTTCGACTACATCAACCGCGTTATTGAAACCACTGTTCAAAAAATCTTCCGATTCAGCGATTAATCTTCCGATTTATCGCTACTCGTGGGGTGACCGATAAGATTATGTGTTATCTTCATTGTTTATCTTTTGGGCCAATTTATCGCTCTAACAAGCGATTTATCGGGAACGAGGGCTTCGAAAGTCCAAATATTTTCATCTCGTGGTCCTTGTGACGAGGGCTTCGAAATAAGAACACATACAAGTTTTTAAAACTTCAGCAAGTTTCAACTGTTGAAACTTGACACGGACGAACAACAAAAATCACTACCTTTCAAAAACTAAAACTTAAAACTTAGTTTGCACTCATATGTGAAATCAAAAAAGAAAAAATTAGACCAACAGGGGAGGAGCCCGCAGCATTATTATTAAGAAGGATAGAAATTCGTACTAAGAAAAAGAAAGATAAAAATTACTACCACTGTAAACTAATATAAGACATTTCACTAAAGTAGTGACCAAGAAGTCTTATATTAGTTTACGAACGGAATACAACACAAGAAACTAGGGGTACATGGTTGTACTTTATTTTTACAAATATCTGTTGTCAAACCGGCTAGACCTTCTAATGCTTTAGTGTGATTTTTTTAAAAAAGATCCAAATCTAATACAAAAATCACCAGAAGTATAAAAGACTTCAAACATAAGAAAAAATACATTGTGTCTTTAGACCACCAAACAATCACTACCATCGGCAGAACGAGCCGCCGACACGACTCACTATGAAGACATTTTCACTTTATATAAAGTGGTAGAGATCAGATTGAAGAAAAATGTAGTACTATAAAACTAAAATAATTTTTTAAATGAAACTTGCTCTGAATTATCTTAAAAGACAAATAGGAACTCTTAGAATAATCCCATTTATTTAGCTAAAAAGGAAAAGTTATTTTTCGAGGAAAAATTAGAGCTCCCGCGCCCTAGGACAGCGTCACCGCCGGCGCCCCAATCCCAATCCCACTCCCACTCCCACTTCCACCCCTACACTGCCGCCGCCGCCGCCATTCCGGTTCTTCCTCGCCGGCGCGTCGCGTTCCCGCCGTCTCCACTCCGTCCCGGTCTTCGGCCATCGGGCTTCGAGGCACCCGGCGCACCATCTAGATCCGCCCCCAAATCGCCATGGCGGGGCAGTCCGACCCGCATCTCTCCCTCTTCTCGCCCTCCGAGGTAATCGACCCCCGCGCCCGCCCGTATCTGTATGCATCCTTGTCGACCCTAGGAGGGCCTGTCCCCTCGCTGCTGTCTCCCTTTGTGATGGCGGCTGGTTGGTTCGTTTGGTGCAGGTGGAGTTCGTGGCCGAGGATGAGATCGTCGAGATCGTCCCCAACATCCGCATGGAGGCCCTGAACATGATCTGCGTGCGTGCTCTGAACTTACTGATTTTTTTGCTTGTCAGTATTCCCCTAGTTCACTCGTTATGTTCACCGCGCCTCCATTTCTCCGGGATTTTATCCGGCCATTCGCTGTCCAGTGATTAGAACACTTCGGAGCTTTGGTGACTGTAGTATTATGTAGGAATTCTTGAGAGCTGGGCCAATTTTAGAGTTTAGTCATGTCAATTTTATTGCAAGTAGTTCCTCCACCCTGCGCTGGCCAAAAAATTGGCAAAAATTGTGAAGGGAACATCAAATAATCCTCAGGCAACCGAAATTTTGGCAACAAACCAAGCAATATCCGAAGTGCCAAGTGGTTCTACTCACATGGTTCAGTTTTAGCTAACATTGTACTCACCTCCATCATGTAGGGGGATTTCGGGCCCTTCTTCCCCCAAATTCCAAGCAAGGTCCCTCTGTGGCTTGCTGTGGCGCTCAAGAGGCGTGGCAAGTGCACCATACGTGCACCCGAGTGGATGACTGTTGGTGAGTGCTCCGCTTGCTTGCTTGTTTTAGTAGCTTCATCTCCTGTCAAACCTGCATCGTAGCTTATAGGATTTACATTTGCTACATGTCGGTGCATATATGACAAGTCATACAGGGGAGCTCTGTACCTCTAACTTATCGAGTGATGCATGCGACCAGTGTGCACGTTTTCTGAATTTTTGTGTGCTTGCCCATTTGTCCTTCAGTTGCACCATCTGGTGAAACTGACACTGCTTATATCTGAAACATACTTAACTGCCTATTTCGCCCCTGAAATGTTTGTTGTCTTTGTTGCTAGAGCGCTTAACACAGGTGTTGGATGCTGAAAGAGAGTCACCTAGAGAATTTCAACCATTACCGTTCCACTATATCGAAATATCTAAGCTTCTGTTTGATCAGTAAGCAGCCCTTGCAACTTTCTGACTGCTTTTATTCTATAGTAAGAACCTATATAATTTCGTTATAGAAACAGCACATATAGCCTGAGTCTCTTTTTTTTTTTACAGTGCTCGTGATGACATCACAGATGCTTACTTGGTGAGTAATAAAGAATTCTGAAGGAAAATTTGTAAATTTGTACCGTCTAATTTGCTATGATTTTCTTAAAAGATTCTTACTTGTAGCTTTGATACAGGTGAGATCTTTGATCGAGGATATCAGAGATGTCAGGTTCCATAAGGTCGAGTCTGGATTGGAGACAATATCTGGCCGTACTCATGCTGTGAAGGTATCTTTTTGTCCTCCCACGTCCAGCCACTGGCTCCTAAAATTCTGCTGTTAAAGTTATCATGGATATGTGCAATATGTCGCCTTTTTTCTCCATTACATTAACAGTTCTGGTGTTTTTCTTGAAGTGATCTTATATGCATATCTATAGGTTAACCTTCTCGTTTCTCATGGAACTCACAAAAATTTGAACACATCTGGGGGTTATGAATATTCAAATGCTGATAATATGATTAATTACAAAATTATGAGGGGTTCTGTTATTTTTTATTTTTTTTAAACTGGAACATTTCATTCCATACTTTTAAACCCGCACAGCAAAATCGCTGGTGACCAAAGACGATACAAAGTCTGGGGCCTGATTATGCCACACAGAAGTGGCTACCGCTACCCTAAAGCCATATGCGGTAGTTCATGGGCATCTTTATTACATTCACGCTTACAGACTATGTTTTTAAGGCGTCGCCTAAGCGTCGCCTAGTCGTCGCCTAAGCGTCAAGGCGCCCCAGGATGGCAAGGCGTCTACCCCGCCTTAGACAGACATGAAGTGTACGGCTGTGGCTGCCCTAGTTCTGGCTGCTCCTGGGGCTTGGAGATGACGGCCCCGCTGTCTCCCAGCACCATGAAGAGGAGGGAGGACTGGGGGCTCCTGGGGCTTGCTACTGTGAGGGAGAAGGGTGGGGCCATGAAGAGGAGGGAGGGAGGACCAGAAGGGTATGGCTTCGTGGCGGCTGTGGTGGGAAAGAAGGGAAGGAGATAGTGGAATTAGGTCACGGGGGTGTATATGGCCACTAGATGGGCTTTTGGGCCACTGGGAGGTGCATAAGTAGTGGCCCATCTCTCAGCCATTGCTCTTTTTCTAGTATTAATATGTGCAGACCTATTGATGACTCTTTTCCTGCAATGTTTAAGGCGTCGCCTTGCCTCGCCTTACCGCCTCGCCTTGGCGCTTAGGCGTCAGAGCGGCCCTCCTCCGCCTTATGACGCTTTACCGCCTTAAAAACATAGCTTACAGAAATGAAATTCGAAGCTGTCAAAACCAGTTCGACATAAAGTGCGAGTCCCTCAGTATGACTCCGATTGACATGGAATCATGTTCTCTTGACTTTAGAGCATTCAGTAGATTGAGAGAGTCGGACTCAAAGATAACTCTGTGCAGCCCCAGCTCTACCCCAGCCTCAACCGATTAAATGCACGCTGCTGTTTCTGTGTTTAACGGGCTAGACAGGTAATCAAGCTTCCCAGCAGCCGCTGCGAGGAACTCCCCCTGATCTGTTCTGAAGATACATCCCCACGCTACATCTCCTAAATCAGCATGAAATGCAGCGTCAAAGTTCACCTTGATGAAGCTCTCCTTCGGCCTGCGCCACACAGCTTTCTCCTTCTGGACAGCTTCGGCCTACTGCATTGGGGCTGGTTTCGCAAAGTCCATAGTGTGCTTCCTGACTGCAGCGCACACATCCTCAGTTGATCTCACCTTGTCTCTGGCATTTGCTTTATTTCTGGCGGACCACCACTCGCACAGCAGAACAAGAGCATCATCACGCCGCTTGCTGTTCAAACTCCATAGGTGATTAAACATCTCCATTCGGGTCTGGCATTTCACCAATTCTAGGCGGACATCCTCCCAAATCCAGCTGCCTCCAGTCCTGTTTCACGTTTTTGCATTTTACAAATAGATGGCCCCCGACCTCATCCAGCCTCCCGCACATTGGACAGATTGTGTCGAGATCAACCTTCTTCCTTTTTATGTAAATTCTCAGCGGTAAGCTATTCCGAGCGAGCCTCCGAGTGAAAATCCGTACCTTATCCGGCATGGATAGGTTCCAGTAACGACTCCAAATGTCAGCACCACGACCTGTACCCGATGAGGATTCAGCATCACGGCTTAGCCGCACATCCCTGAGTTGCACGCCGAGGTGATAAGCTGATTTTACAGAGAACCTCCCCTTGGGGTCAAAGTGCCAAGCAATATGATCTTCCATGCCCTCACGGATTGGAATAGCTATAATATCTTTTGCATCTTCTTCAGAAAAGAGGTCCACGACCAACTATTCATCCCATGTTTCCGTTACAGGATCCACCAGGTTGCTTACCTTAGTAATGACAGCGTTGCCTCGGACAGACCTCGGTTTTCTGTGTCACCCCGTGGTATCCATGGGTCCTCCCACACCTTAATGTTATCCCCTCAACCCACTTGCCAAATTACTCCTTCCTTGTAGAGTGCAATGCCTTTGAGAATACTTCTCCATGTGTAAGAAATGCCATCCTTCGCCTCTGCCTCCAGGACTGAGCAGTTTGGGTAGTACCGAGCTTTGAGGACTCGAGCACAAAGAGTATCCGGGGCGTCCAGCAGCTGCCACCCCTGATAGGACAGCATTGCGAGGATGCAAATGTGTAGATCCTGGAAACCCAGGCCTCCCTCCTTCGATGAGCCTGGCATACTGCTTTACTTGTGGCGTACATGTTTGTTACAGTATTACAGCACATTGTTTATTACTCCCTCTGTAAACTAATATAAGAGCATTTAGATAACTAAAATAGTGATCTAAATGCTCTTATATTAGTTTACGGAGGGAGTACTTGGTACAGCAATCAGAGCCTAGTTTTGGGCTCACTATGTTTTACAAATTAACAAGCTGATCTTTTGCTTACTGCCTTGTGCTTCTTTTTTTCTGCATTTTGACAGCTCAAAAATCTCTCTGCAATGGAGGTGAATATCGTGCGTCCATTTATGGTGAGAACTTTGCAGGCGTTCTACAAGCATGATAGCCCACAGATGATTCAGCAGGCAGACAACACAGGGAGCAGATCAACACCGGTCACAGATCGCGGTCCAAGGGTAAGCCCTCTCTTCTGCAGTCATGATTTCTACTGTCCTCTAGGAAGTAGCTTTCTTTAGCAGATTCTCTCCAAGGTGCATGTTGCTCACGTAACGATTGCCTGCCACAAATCTAGTTTACATGATAAAGTTGGGTGAGCCTATCTGATGGATGTTTCAACTAGACACAAGAACCTGTACTCCATATTTTCATGCTTCTGATAACATGCCTAATAAAATCCTTGCTTAAATCCGTGAACTCCTAACAGTATCGTTTGTCATCAAAAGTTGCACATAACAAGTTCCCCCTTCCCTTTTGCTTGTGCAGAGAGACCTAAGGCGCAGGTAACGAGCATACTCGTGCCGAAACAGCCGAGGCGCGGGTCGTGAGCGGGACATCCATGTGCGTGTCACTTGTATTTGATGATAATTCTCTGCATAGGAGTGGAATTGTAGTGAACAAAGGCACCCGCTGCGCTGTTGTCATGTGCTGTATGTTATTAGCTGAAGAGCCATTTTAGTTCCCTCAGCGCGTCGATTTTATCCTACTGTATCGGATCGTGATGGATGTGTGTTTATCTATTAACCACAAGGTTTTAGAATTGGCCATTGTAGTTTCCCGCAGTGTGTGGTCTGCCGCTGTATTGGCCGTGATGTTCTACTGGACTGTTTGTTGCTTTACCGGTCAGGCGATCACGAGTACATTGATACCCCCTCCGTCCTATAATATAAGAGCGTTTTTCACAGTTAAAGGGACGGAGGGAGTATGTCGTAACGACCAGTGCCGGCACTCTGTTGGACTCAGCTTCCAGCGGTCTGTGTCGACAGGCTGAACTGGTTCCTGAATGTGATGGCCCCTGAAGTAGATGGTGTTGTACTGACATGGCAGCAGTGACACAGCATGCCAGGGTTTTTGAAGGTATATGATGCACAAAAAAATAAAATACAGATACATCTTTTCTTGAATATTTTGGTGAAGACGAATGTAATGTACAGTAAAATAAAGTGCGCTCGACAAAGGGGAATCAATCATGCGAGCTGTGAAATTAACAGTTGGAGCGACCGTTGCTGCTCCAGTGTTCATGGCGGCTGAAACAAATCACTGGACTAATAACAAATTTCAGGAACGGCTGAGGAAAAATTAAAAAATGGGGTGAGAAACGGCTGAGGGAAAAATAAAAAATGGGGTGAGAGAGGCTCGAACTCTCGACCTCAGGATCACTCTTTAGCTATGAGACCTACGCGCTAGCCAACTGCGCCACCACCCCGCTAGGTTACAGTTGCAAAACAGACTTATATATTCCTTGACAGTATTTAATATTTAGTGTTTATTTTTCTATTTTATGTTTTTTCTGTTCTCCTTGAAAATTCTTCTCAAATCGTGTATTTCGCGACCGACCGCACCTGCTGCTCATAGCGATCCATTTTGCACAGTAGGTTGCCCTTCTAGCCGAACCCAAACTTCTACACTACATTCGGATAAAGAAAACTTTTAGTCCCTTCGTAACAAATAAATACTCCCTCCATCCGGAAATACGTGTCATCTAAATGAATAAAAGGGATGTATTTAGACATATTTAAGTTATAGATACATCTCTTTTTATTCATTTTGATGACAAGTATTTTTTAACGGAGAGAGTAGACTGACTAAAACATCTTACATCTGTTATAGAGGTAGAATTTACTAAACTCGGAGCTTACAAGTTCCAACAAAACGAATACACTTCCTATTACCCAGCTTGGTAAATTTTAGTGTGACACTACTGAGTGAAAGTTCACTAGAGGCAGAGAGCATTTCAGGTACCTGGACCATTGAACACTAGTACTGCCGCCTGAACGAGCCGTCCACGTGCCACTGTCGCCGCTCCCATACTTGAGTCGGCACGACCTTGTTGATAACAGCCGAGAAGTCTTCGTGCACGTGCCCCTAAGGACCAGCGCATGGGAGCCGCCGCCGTCGCCACCGAACCCTTGAATCAATCTGAAGTGCCTAACAACATATTTTGTCGTCGTGCATGCACGACGAGGAACCCTAACCTCGCCGCCCCAAGGGGACGACAAAAATCTACGCTAGAGCACCGTAAACCTCATCCAGACAAACAAATTCAAGGAGGATCGAAGCGCAGAACACAAACTTGAAGATGAAGCACCGCCATTCATCCGAGCACCGCCCATGTGAGGACTAAAATATCCTAACCTAAACTACTAGCCGGAGCCGAGGTATCGGGATTCCCCTCACTGCCACCAGCCGCCAGAGCGGAGTGTAGAGGGGAGGCGAATCAACAGGCTAGCCAGTGGATCTTGGATGGGAGGAGATCTTTGCTCTAGGCGCCTACTTTACAAACTGAAGTTTATAACTTGGTGGCAAAGGAATGCTACCAGCTATGATGAATTGCAACTTTCTATTTTCTACAGTCAGATGAAAGATTACAACCTGATGGATTGCAACTTTCAACTACCACAAAACTGAAGCTTCCAATCTGATGAAATGTAGCTTTCTACTTCCAAGTTGATGGGTTGCAATCTTCTATCGCGCTCTACTACCAAACATACAAAATGAAGCTTTTGAACTTACTGACTTGCAATGTTTCTACTAGCAAATATAAAACTTAGCTACCTGGGAGGTAAAAGCTTTGTACTTGAAACTATATGCTTCTAATTAGCTTGCATTATCTACAATATAAACTAAAATTTACTTCTAACAAAAGTAGATAGATTTATGTATTGTTTTATTTCTTAACTTTGCAGTAACATAAACAAGAAAAAAAATACATTTAGTATGCCCTTAGATGGAGAGAGGGTGACTATATTGAGATTAGTTCTTTGTTAGGATTAGTGTGATGAACTAATGCCGTGTTTCGCTGGAGGAATGAGAATGCGATGTGGTTGGACGAACACGAATGGAATGGTTTGTGATCTCTACTACTTAAAAAGAATGTAAGGTTCCCATTTCACCTTTCTTTCCACCACCCCTTCATCCAACCTTGTATGATAATAAATCAACTTAATTGACTTACCTTCTGAGCCAGTTCCACTTTAATATACTTACAAAACTTCAGATGAAAATATATGGTATTTCATGGGCAGAATTTGAGGGTCATTTATTTACACAACCGTATTATTACAGACAGGTAAATCACAAGCTGATGTACTAGAAGATTTATCCCAACGCATGGGCATTGTTCTAGTTGATTAACAAAAATGTACCTCTCAACTTCAATGGTAAGCAAACATTAACATTTTAAAGGGACGTTTTCCATAAAAATGACTTCTTCACGATAAATATGTCAATTATCTTCAAACGTTTGTGAAATAACACAATTACAGAAGGGTGGTGGCACTATCTAACAAAAAACTAATTCACGCTATCCAGCATACTGGAGAACAGGAGAAGCATTTTTAAATTTTGGCTCAACAATTTCGAACCATCTCTACGAGGCTCTGACCAAACAGAGGAATGTGTCAAAAGTGTTGATCGCTCCAATCGCAGAGGCATACGACGTCTTGACAACCCAAGTGTGAAGGTTGGCATGCTCTTTCGAGCCTATTTGAGAAATATTTCTCAATATTGATTGAAAATATATATGCCATTTCTCTTAGTGGTCCAACCAAATAGGGAGGCATATGAGGTCTCGATCACCTAGTTTGCATGAGTTGCTGAGAACAAATATATTAAGACATGACCGTCCTATTGAGTATATTTAAGAAATGTTTTCTCACCTACCATAAAAATGTCCCGGTTTTAGTAGGGTCGTCTAAAAAAGCTAAGTGTGAAGGGAAAATGGTGAAACAATTGTTGACGTCGCTTCGGTGACAATGAACATCATGATATCTCAGAACAAAAAGAAAAAGACATGATTGAGACCAGCAGACAAATACGGGAAAGATATAAAAAAAAAAGAGGAAAGCACTTGGCACAAGGGCAACATATACCCCAATACATGATGGTTTTATACGTATAATGTAGCCATTGCCGAAGTCTACACACTTGTCCTTGTTTATTGTTGTAGGATCTCAATCTGACAGGACACTGGTTTGTCTATCTAACCCTCTTGTTCTAACGTAAAACATCTCATAGCTTTTGCGGATCAACTCAGCACAAAGGTTTCGTGGTGTAGTTGGTTATCACGTCAGTCTAACACACTGAAGGTCTCCGGTTCGAACCCGGGCGAAACCAAAATTATAACTTTTTACCTTTTCTTTTTTGCAATTTCAACAGTGAAAAAAAAGAGAAGAAAAAAAAGATAAATGGCCCATGCAGGTCTCGAACCTGCGACCTTCGCGTTATTAGCACGACGCTCTAACCAGCTGAGCTAATAGGCCTTTTCTGCCAAAGGGATTCCGAGTTAATTATTTAGCTGGAAGCTCCTCTTACCTTTTCGCTGCCAAACTGAAGAACAAGTTGATTTTTTTCGATTGGCAGGACCGTACGTGGTAGCCAGGAAGAATGAGAGCTACTTCTATTAGTTTTTCCATAAGAAAAAGGAAATTAGCGAGTCGTATGCGTGTAGTCCACGTTTACTGCAGGCATGATCCCTCGGTATGCTCGGATTAGACCACCCAACATGGATCATCGATCAGGTTTGGTTGATCCATCCATCTAAATGGTACAAAAACGAAATAGATAAGTTTAAAAATCGGCGACCTTAGCGTGCCTCAGATTTCCTTCTTTCATAGGTCTTTCGTCTGAATAGCAAAAACCACCACTATCCAAATTTTATGATCTGATGGATCAAGTCTTGAAAAACCGCGCTGGTTGAATGGTAAAGAAACCCCTCGCGCAGTCGACAAACCATGTTTTTGTATGCTGGAATCAACTAGTTTGGGAGGGAGAGTTGGAATTTAAACGACGCCTCTTGTTACGCGTTGTTTCCTTTATAGAGGCCGTGTCGAGGAGCTCGACACCTCTCCACTCTTAGAGTATTGTCTCTAGGTGAAAACCTAGTGTCCTGGCTCTAGCCACTTCAGCAGAGCAGAGCTTCTGGCGAAAGTGTTGTTCTGCTCCCAGGTGCATATGCACGGGATGAACACTAAACTTTGAAAAAATATAATTATTTTGTGTGATAAACAATGTTTAATGTTTTACTAATATGCAAAGTTTCATGATGGGTAAACACCCACAGGTGAAAAAAAAGAATGTTCCAAAGTGCTTTAAAAAGTTGCCCTTTTCGCAACATTTTTTTTCTCAACACATTGTTAATTACTTGTGAATTTGTGATACAGCACAGCAGTCTTGAGAGTAATCTTGTGCTCACTATGTTTGTAAGATAATGAGGTTTATCTCTTTCTCACTGCCTGATGCTTCTTTTTTTGTGCATTTCTGCAGCTAAAAAATCTCTCTGCACTGGAGGTGAATATTGCCTGTCCTTTTATGGTGAGAACTTTTTGCAGGCGTTCTACAAGCATGATAGCCCACAGATGCTTCAGCAGGAAGATAATACAGGGAGCAGATCAACACCAGTCACAAACTGCGGTCCAAGAGTACTCGAATTTTTCGCTTTCCTACTGTAAGGTGCTAGCTGCTCTAGAGATGATCGCCTACCACAAATCTAGTCAACATGACCATTCATCACATTGAGATGCGCAAGCTGGGTGACCAGCCCGGAGAATCGCGGCGCGGCGAGCGAGAGAGCGCTTCGAAGATGCTGCGCTTCCAGGCGATCCACGGGATCAGGGCTACTGCACAAGGGAGGGGCAGATCCGAGTGTCCAGTCCAGGATCACGAGACGGTGCAGGAAGCTCAGCATTCTGGTGTTGGAGGATACACGTACAAGCCACACACTACCAGTCAGCAGCATGGAGAAAAATCACTAGTCGGTGGAATAATAGTTCAAGAACAGCTGATGGAAAAAAAAAAGGAAAATGGGGTGAGAGAGGCTCGAACTCTCGACCTCAGGATCACTCACTTCAGCTATGAGACCTACGCGCTAGCCAACTGCGCCACCACCCCTTTGTGACCATTGTTGAAAACTTTGTCTTATAACACATGTTCATTAGTACGCGCTGAGCTTGCATGGCAAAACGAAAAAGGAAAAGCAAACACATCGTCTACAACATAGATTCTGCTTTAATTAACTTCTAAAAAACACTTTCCAGAGAAAAAATGTATATAGCAATTGTATTTCTTCTATGGCAGTAACATAAACAAGGAACACAATACACTTTACTGTCCTGCCCCTGACGCCAAATAAGAAGGGAATAAACCAGCATTTGCAAAGGAAATAACGACAGCCAACAACCTCTAGGTGATTGGCCCCACGTGCATGACGATTGTAGTATACTCCATACGTTTCTAAATTCTTTTTTTAAAGATTTCAATAAATGACTACATACGGAGCAAAATCAGTGAAGCTACACTCTAAAATATGTCTATATACATGTGTATGTGATAGTCTATTTGAAATCTCTAAAAAGATAAATATTTAGAAACAAAGAGAGTATATAAGAAGGTACATATTTTTGATAGTGGGCCAAAGCTACAAAAGCCTCCCATGCATAGCGCACTAGGTAGGAAGTGCGGCTTGCCACACCCGACAGCGATGCTGTAGGGCATAAGTCATATCCAATCAGTAATATAGTCATTGAAGCATTGCAAATATTTTTTTTTGCGTAATTTAGTTATGTTTGTCAATTTAATATATCAAATTTCTATCAGAAGCATTGCATTGGTACATACACATTCAGTACACAGCAAATGGTCCAGGAATCAGATCCTAATTCCTCTAAAAATCCATTTTAGATGAGAAACTGTGGAAAGGAAAAAAGAACATGTCCTGATTCCTCTAAAAATCAATTTTAGATGATAACCCATGGTGTAGAAAGTCAGGGAGGTGGTTTTTCACCAATACGCCGGCAGGGTCTCCACTTCCTCCTCTCTCACCCTCTCTTCTTCCCACTCCACCCCCCTCTATGCCTCCTCTTTCCACCATATAATCTGGAGCATTTGAACACATATTAGCCATGGAAAGAAATTAGTGAAATTCAAAACAATAAATTTAGTGATCACATCAGGGATGGGTTTGGGAGCTCAAATATACCTCGAGATGATGCAGAGATGGGGAAATCGTTGTTGGTGATACCCTGCTGAACAACCACACATAGGGGCTACAGATATTTGACCGACTACCATCTTCTGCCGAGAAGGAGAAGCAGACGCAAAACCTCGGGATGGTGCAGAGATGGTGAAATCGCAGATGTCGATACCCTGCTGAACATCCACATGTGCGCTGCCAGCATCCACAAATAAATAAACTCAATCTTGCATTGACCATATATATCTTCTCAACCATAGAAAAAAAATCAAAATATATTATTTTTAGCATGAGAATCTAAGAATAGTTACTTTCGCACTGCACTAATGCTAAGCCTGTCATAATAATATCCTCGGCTCAAGGTATTTGACCAAAAAAATAGAAGAGATATCATCATGCATATAATCCAATTAACAGTCTAAATTGCACGACGAACTTTACATATTTAATTTACCCCTGGACTGAACCAGAAGTGACAAATATTTTGCATTACTCCTTGAGTTGTTTTCTGCAAGGTGTAGATCTGATGCTACACACCCTGATAAATGTATAGTAGCAATTTATGATTCTTTTCTAAAAAGGAGGTATACAACTACACACACTGGATACTCTAGTTCATGGTAATAAATATTAAGAGAAGAAATATATCACGACAATCATCGTAACTCATTTCATGAAATAAAAATCGAAAAAAAGGGGGAGATGCTTTCATGGAAGAATCTAAAATCATTCACTGGAAAACTAATATTGTTTATCTGCTACCAATTATATATATCACAACTGATGTATGTACATTATCAAAACAGAGCAAGTAACAGGAAGCACATTATTATTTTGAGCTAAAATGTATGCAGATGGTACAGACACTCCAGGTATATTCTGATTATTCTGCTGCCCCTAAGCCCAAAAGAATGAGCAAGAGGAAATACATATATCTCAGAAAAACAGGATTACACATCTGAAGAAAATAAATTTGTCTGATAAAATTCCATGTATGACTTGCAAAAGTATATCTATTCCCTTTGATCACTATTGTGATATAACCTGTTATTATCCACCTTGATTTATCATTTATTCTGGTAGAAAGCAGAAGATATAACCTATTATTTCTACACAAAAAGTAACCTCTAACCATGATCTCTATCGTTTTTATTTAACTTTTGAGCCTCTGGGAAATTCAAGATTCCTTCTTAAGCATGGGAATATGATATGCAGAAGATCTATGAAACACAATAAAACTAACTTGATCTTAAGTTCCCCTGTTCACCAATATGGGAAATACAGAGCTTTGCCTTCATTGCATGATGCAGATCCTATGGATTGTTTACTCAGTAATTAGTAATTGACATTCTTCCCTTGGAACAGAGGTCCATAACATGATGGTGAAACTCATGGTGTTATTTAAATAGTCCCTTCGACTGTAACAGGCTGCCGACAACCCAAGCTACTCTAAAAGGAGATCAAGCATCATTCGGCCTGGGATACTCACAACACAAGGCTCGGCCTACGTCATAAAGAAGCTCAACGGGGTTAATTAAAATCGGGGAAGACAAAGATAAAGTATAGAACAATTTGGTGAATACTCAGGCTATCTAATGAACCAATTGCAGGAAAATTGGACGTACATGTAGTACTATCTATCATGTTAGCCAACATACTTGTAATCATGTGTAGGGTCATGAATAGAACAATAGAACACCAGTATCTGATACTCTGCATTTGCAAAGCATCCCGTTTCCATATTATAGCTTGTCCTATGAGCCAGACCTCGAAAGCATAGAGCATAAAATTACTTAGTAGAGGGAATAACCTCCCCAGATGGACTCCGCTCAGCATGCGGGTCTCTTAGACACTCTTCTCTATACAGTAACCAAAGAAAGAAAGAAAGTACTATTCTTCGAACTAAACCTACTGAATGAACCAGGGAGAAAAATCAAATGTTTGTAGCTCATGGGTTCAGCTATCTGATCTAACATATATTGCTGTTGTAGCTACATAGTTCTGAACCAAATGAAAACATAGAACCAAAGTTCTCATGACTATATTCTAAATTTATCTTGTTATAATATTCAAAGAAACCTATGTTGGACTAATGGGCATACAAGTTCTACCAACTTGCGAAATAATTTAGATAAAGAGAGTGAACAGTGACATCTCGCCAGTTGAACGGGACACAGGGGTGTGGCAGGAAGGAGCAGCGTCCATTAGGTTGGGGCTTGATCCTCTTGTGTGTGTTCTGCTGCTCAATGGCGTTTCAGGTGAATCACCCAGCAGAAGATTCATCTCACAAAAGACTCATATCTATGTTGGCGTTTCAGGTGAATCGCCCAACAGAAGATTGCTCATCATGTCATTCTCCCAGCCAATGTAAGCTTGAAATAAAATGGCATGGAGCAAAATAAGAAATACAATTACATCCAAGTTCATCGCATGATAGAAGACTTCACTCTAAATTATTAGGAGCTCTTAGTTGCAAAACGCATATTTGAAGTATTTTAACATGATTCAAACTCTCTGAATACAAAAGGAATGTACAAAATTACAGTAACCCAATCTTGTACATGTTGGCAAAACTAAAAAGGTAACTAAATTAATAAGCTATATCAATTTAATAACCACACAGTATTCCTTTGTACACTACTGTTTAAGAGAAAATTCTAGTCAAGACATGAATGTGACAGGAAAACAACAGAGTAGAAATAGACTTCAGATCCTACCGCAGTTGTAGTCCATCATCATGAGGAATGTCTTGGTGAGCACCCCAGACAGCAGCTTCTCCCGAACAAAGCTTACCACGGCAAGATCCCTCTCCTGCATGAACCCCGCCACGTACGATGGTGTGATCCCCTGAGCGCTCCTCCACCTTGAGATGCCAGCGCACATGTGCATGCCCGCCTCAAGCCTCTCCTTCTCCTTCCTGACATCACTGATGTTGTCCTCGAGCATGGTGCACACACCTTACTCCAGGTTCAGCATCGTCGCGTGGACCAGGGCACCGACATCTGGTTATTAAGCAGTACTTTCATAAATGATGGAACTACAACATTTATGTAAATTGCAAATATATGAATATTCTGAATTAGTGTATCGCTAAACAAAGTATTTGTCACAAATAAAAATGGAAAAAAGTTATGTTGAGTGTGTTTATTGATTCACAGTATTTATGCCTAATTAGTTGCCACCAAGAATAGGCTGAATTACACAGTCCCAACCAAATCGTGCTCCCTCTGCCATCGGATCAAGAAACCTCTGACAAAGAAAGTATGCAGGCAGCAACACAACAGGAATCAATCAGTGTAATATTTCCAGGGGTGCCATAGTTGCCGCTCTGCCTCTCTTTCAGCACATAGAGCTTAGCTCTTTTTCTGTCCATGCCTATCAACTTGGGATAATAGTCACTATGTTCATATATGTAGATACTGAACCCAAATGAGAGCACTTCATGTAATAAGCTTAAAAGAGTTATTGTTGGCCAGCCACCCTTGGTATCCATGAAGAAGAATGCATAACAAGTCCAATTACTTACTGGAGAACATGTGAAGCCATGAATAGTTGGGGCTCACCACCACACACACGTGGGCGCCTAATCTGGAAATGTATGTATGAAATCATCCTCAACAAACCTGTCAATCATGGATGCAAGGAAACACAACAGTTCAAAGCATATCGATAATAATTATCCACGCCACATTTACATTTTAAAACCAGAAGAGCAAACATAACAACAACAATGTTCATCAACTAACCGTTAAGTCTCTTCCCGTCTAGTGACAGATTCATCAGCAGCATGTACAATGATGGATTTGTATAGCCGCTTCCTGAATTCATCAGCTAGCTTTCATTTAAGATTTTCATTAGGTATAGGTTTCCCCGAGAGGACGCATGCTCTATGTACCACAGAGCAAAATAAGCAACTCCCATCTCCTGGGATGCCTGACAAATCAAGGTAAAACAGTCATAGGCAGTAGCCTAATGCCATGCTGACATATCCGCAAATATAACTTCTTCACTTGTACTTGAGGCTCCACATCATCTTTTTTTTCTTTTGTTGCACACCATCCTTTTCCTTTTGTTGCCGCCAATGAAAAGTATAGTAATTAGTTTGTAAATGAACAATACAACATATCATGTACCATCACTATACAATGGCAAATCAAGGCATAAATTTTCTGAACAGTCACTATACATTTTCTGAACAGTCACTATACAATGGCAAATCAAGGCATAAATTTTCAGCACTAAAAAAGGTACTAAAACAAATTGAACATATTTTATTTTTTTACCAGCTCCCTATAAGATCTTTTGGTTCACAAAAGGTAGGATATTAAGAGAAAGTGAAAAGAATATACACCCATACATAAGCCCTCGGCATGAACAGGTTAGCTGACAGGAGCAGAAGAGATACATGTTGACTACATCACCATTGGTGAGCTCAAACATTATAGAAAAGTGACTTGATCAAGAATAGTAGTGCACATATTGTCCTCCACCAAGTGATCAGCTAGCTATGAAAAGAGTTCTGGAAACCATGTGAATCCATACAACCAGTTAGCTACGATTGATTGCTGTAGCTTCTCTTAAATTCAACAATATCTGATTTTTAGAACAATATCTAATTTCAGAACTGCTATATCTAAAGGTCAAACCATGGCATACATATTCAGAGAAAGAAGATAAGTTCAGTTTGGTTTGTACTGCAGGCTCACATATCAGTTCAGTTTGGTTTGTATTACAGGTGGTCAGAACAACAAACTAATCGAGGAACAAGATAAGGGACCTGTTAGCGGTGGCCTGATGTGCTACAGGTAACCGGAATCGAGCGTCCTTGGTCGGTGGAGCAGGGAGCTTGGTCCAGGCGGCGACGGCGCTCCTCCCCAATCTGTGGCATTGACCTACCCATTCCGCGGTGGCGCTCCTTCCTTGCCTGTTGTGCGGCCCGGTGGTGTGCTCTTTGAAGGAAATATGCCCTAGAGGCAATAATAAAGTTATTATTTATTTCCTTATATCATGATAAATGTTTATTATTCATGCTAGAATTGTATTAACCGGAAACATAATACATGTGTGAATACATAGACAAACATAGTGTCACTAGTATGCCTATACTTGACTAGCTCGTTTATCAAAGATGGTTATGTTTCCTAGCCATGGACAAAAGAGTTGTCATTTGATTAATGGGATCACATCATTAGGAGAATGATGTGATTGACATGACCCATTCCGTTAGCCTAGCACTTGATCGTTTAGTATGTTGCTATTGCTTTTTTCATGACTTATACATGTTCCTGTAACTATGAGAATTATGCAACTCCCGTTTACCGGAGGAACACTTTGGGTGCTACCAAACGTCACAACGTAACTGGGTGATTATAAAGGAGTACTACAGGTGTCTCCAAAGGTACATGTTGGGTTGGCGTATTTCGAGATTAGGTTTTGTCACTCCGATTGTCGGAGAGGTATCTCTGGGCCCTTTCGGTAATGCACATCACTATAAGCCTTGCAAGCAATGTAGCTAATGAGTTAGTTACGGAATGATGCATTACGTAACGAGTAAAGAGACTTGCCGGTAACGAGATTGAACTAGGTATTGGATACCGACGATCGAATCTCGGGCAAGTAACATACCGATGACAAAGGGAACAAAGTATGTTGTTATGCGGTTTGACCGATAAAGATCTTCGTAGAATATGTAGGAGCCAATATGGGCATCCAGGTTCCGCTATTGGTTATCGACCAAGAATAGTTCTAGGTCATGTCTACATAGTTCTCGAACCCGTAGGGTCCGCACGCTTAAGGTTTCGATGACAGTTATATTATGAGTTTATGAGTTTTGATGTACCGAAGGAGTTCGGAGTCCCGGATGAGATCGGGGACATGACCAGGAGTCTCGAAATGGTCGAGACGTAAAGATCGATATATTGGACGACTATATTCGGAGTTCGGAAAGGTTCCGAGTCATTCGAGTATTTTTCGGAGTACCGGAGAGTTACCGGAATTCGCCGGGGAGTATATGGGCCTTATTGGGCCATACGGGAATAGAGAAGAGATACCGAAAGGAAGGAGGCGCGCAGCCCCCCTCTGGTTCGAATTGGACAAGGGGTGCAGCCCCCTTTTCCTTTCTCCTCTCCCCCTCTTTCCTTCTCTCCTACTCCAACAAGGAAGGGGGGAGTCCTACTCTCGGTGGGAGTAGGACTCCTCCTAGCGCGCCCCTCCTGGCCGGCCGAACCCCTCCCCCTTGCTCCTTTATATACGGAGGCAGGGGGGCACCTCTAGGTAGAACAACACAAGTTGATCTATGGATCGTTCCTTAGCCGTGTGCGGTGCCCCCCTCCACCATATTCCACCTCGGTCATATCGTTGTGGAGTTTAGGCGAAACCCCGCGCCGGTAGAACATCATCATCGTCACCACGCCGTTGTGCTGACGGAACTCATCCTCAACGCTTTGCTGGATCGGAGCCCGGGGATCGTCATCGAGCTGAACGTGTGCTGAACTCGGAGGTGTCGTACGTTCGGTACTTGGATCGGTCGGATAGTGAAGACGTACGACTACATCAACCGCGTTGTCATAACGCTTTCACTTACGGTCTACGAGGGTACGTGGACATCACTCTCCCCTCTCGTTGCTATGCCATCACCATGATCTTGCGTGTGCGTAGGAAATTTTTTGAAATTACTACGTTCCCCAACAGTGGCATCCGAGCCTAGGTTTTATGCGTTGATGTTATATGCACGAGTAGAACACAAGTGAGTTGTGGGCGATACAAGTCATACTGCTTACCAGCATGTCATACTTTGGTTCAGCGGTATTGTGAGATGAAGCGGCCCGGACCGACATTACGCGTACGCTTACGCGAGACTGGTTTCACCGTTACGAGCACTCGTGCTTAAAGGTGGCTGGCGGGTGTCTGTCTCTCTCACTTTAGCTGAGTCGAGTGTGGCTACGCCCGGTCCTTGCGAAGGTTAAAACAGCACCAACTTGACGAACTATCGTTGTGGTTTTTATGCGTAGGTAAGAACGGTTCTTGCTAAAGCCCGTAGCAGCCACGTAAAATTTGCAACAACAAAGTAGAGGACGTCTAACTTGTTTTTGCAGGGCATGTTGTGATGTGATATGGTCAAGACGTGATGCTATATTTTATTGTATGAGATGATCATGTTTTGTAACCGAAGTTATCGGCAACTGGCAGGAGCCATATGGTTGTCGCTTTATTGTATGAAATGCAAACGCCCTGTAATTGCTTTACTTTATCACTAAGCGGTAGCGATAGTCGTAGAAGCAATAGATGGCGTAACGACAACGATGCTACGATGGAGATCAAGGTGTCGCGCTGGTGACGATGGTGATCACGACGGTGCTTCGAAGATGGAGATCACAAGCACAAGATGATGGCCATATCATATCACTTATATTGATTGCATGTGATGTTTATCCTTTATGCATCTTATCTTGCTTTGATTGACGGTAGCATTTTAAGATGATCTCTCACTAATAATCAAGAAGTGTTCTCCCTGAGTATGCACCGTTGCGAAAGTTCTTCGTGCTAAGACACCACGTGATGATCGGGTGTGATAGGCTCTATGTTCAAATACAACGGGTGCAAAACAGTTGCACACGCGGAATACTCAGGTCATACTTGACGAGCCTAGCATATACAGATATGGCCTCGGAACACGGAGACCAAAAGGTCGAACGTGAATCATATAGTAGATATGATCAAAATAGTGATGTTCACCATTGAAACTACTCCATCTCACGTGATGATCGGACATGGTTTAGTTGATTTGGATCACGTGATCACTTAGATGACTAGAGAGATGTCTGTCTAAGTGGGAGTTCTTAAGTAATATGATTAATTGAACTTAAATTTATCATGAACTTAGTCCTGGTAGTATTTTGCAAATTATGTTGTAGATCAATAGCTTGCGTTGTTGCTTCCATATGTTTATTTTGATATGTTCCTAGAGAAAATTGTGTTGAAACATGTTAGTAGCAATGATGCGGATTGGATCCGTGATCTGAGGTTTATCCTCATTGCTGCACAGAAGAATTATGTCCTTAATGCACCGCTAGGTGACAGACCTATTGCAGGAGCAGATGCAGACGTTATGAACGTTTGGCTAGCTCAATATGATGACTACTTGATAGTTTTGTGCATCATGCTTTATGGCTTAGAATCGGGACTTCAAAGACGTTTTGAACGTCATGGACCATATGAGATGTTCCAGGAGTTGAAGTTAATATTTCAAGCAAATACCCGAGTTGAGAGATATGAAGTCTCCAACAAGTTCTATAGCTAAAAGATGGAGGAGAATCGCTCAACCAGTGAGCATGTGATCAGATTGTCTGGGTACTACAATCGCTTGAATCAAGTGGGAGTTAATCTTCCAGATAAGATAGTGATTGACAGAATTCTCTAGTCACCACCACCAAGTTAGTAGAACTTCGTGATGAACTATAATGCAAGGGATGACGAAAACGATTCCCGAGCACTTCGTGATGCTGAAATCGACGAAGGTAGAAATCAAGAAAGAGCATCAAGTGTTGATGATTGACAAGACCACTAGTTTCAAGAAAAAGGGCAAAGGGAAAGAAAGGGAACTTCAAGCAGAATGGCAAACAAGTTGTCACTCCCGCGAAGAAGCCCAAAGCTAGACCAAAGCCTGAAACTGAGTGATTATACTGCAAAGGAAATGGTCACTAAGAGCGGAAATGCCTTGAATATTTGGTGGATAAGAAGGATGGCAAAGTGAACAAGGGTATATTTGATATACATGTTATTGATGTGTACCTTACTAGTGTTTATAGTAACCCCTGAGTATTTGATACTTGTTCGGTTGCTAAGATTAGTAACTCGAAACAGGAGTTTCAGAATAAACAGAAACTAGTTGAGGGTGAAGTGACGATGTGTGTTGGAAGTGGTTCCAAGATTGATATGATCATCATCGCACACTCCCTATACTTTCGAGATTAGTGTTGAACCTAAATAAATGTTATTTGGTGTTTGCGTTGAGAATAAATATGATTTGATCATGTTTATTGCAATACGGTTATTCATTTAAAATCAAAGAATAATTGTTGTTCTGTTTAAATGAATAAAACCTTTGATGGTCATACACCCAATGAAAATAGTTTGTTGGATCTCAATCGTAGTGATACACATATTCATAATATTGATGCCAAAAGATGCAAAGTTGATAATGATAGTGCAACTTATTTGTGGCACAGCCGTTTGGGTCATATCGGTGTAAAGCGCAAAGATGGATTTTCAGAATCACTTGGTTATGAATCATTTGATGCTTGCGAACCGTGCCTTTTGGGCAAGATGACTAAAAACTCCATTCTCCGGAACAATGGAACAAGCTGTTGGAAATATGCCCTAGAGGCAATAATAAATTGATTATTATTATATTTCCTTGTTCATGATAATCGTTTATTATCCATGCTAGAATTTTATTGATAGAAAACTCAGATACATGTGTGGATACATAGACAACACCATGTCCCTAGTAAGCCTCTAGTTGACTAGCTCGTTAATCAATAGATGGTTACGGTTTCCTGACCATGGACATTGGATGTCGTTGATAACGGGATCGCATCATTAGGAGAATGATGTGATGGACAAGACCCAATCCTAAGCCTAGCACAAGATCATGTAGTTCGTATGCTAAAGCTTTTCTAATGTCAAGTATCATTTCCTTAGACCATGAGATTGTGCAACTCCCGAATACTGTAGGAGTGCTTTGGGTGTGCCAAACGTCACAACGTAACTGGGTGGCTATAAAGGTACACTACGGGTATCTCTGAAAGTGTCTGTTGGGTTGGCACGAATCGAGATTGGGGTTTTGTCACTCCGTGTAAACGGAGAGGTATCTCTGGGCCCACTCGGTAGGACATCATCATAATGTGCACAATGTGACCAAGGGGTTGATCACGGGATGATGTGTTACGGAACGAGTAAAGAGACTTGCCGGTAACGAGATTGAACAAGGTATCGGTATACCGACGATCGAATCTCGGGCAAGTACCATACCGCTAGACAAAGGGAATTGAATACGGGATCGATTGAGTCCTTGACATCGTGGTTCATCCGATGAGATCATCGTGGAACATGTGGGAGCCAACATGGGTATCCAGATCCCGCTGTTGGTTATTGACCGGAGAACATCTCGGTCATGTCTGCATGTCTCCCGAACCCGTAGGGTCTACACACTTAAGGTTCGATGACGCTAGGGTTATAAAGGAAGCTTGTATGTGGTTACCGAATGTTGTTCGGAGTCCTGGATGATATCCCGGACGTCACGAGGAGTTCCGGAATGGTCCGGAGGTAAAGATTTATATATAGGAAGTCCTGTTTCGGCCATCGGGACAAGTTTCGGGGTCATCGGTATTGTACCGGGACCACCGGAAGGGTCCCGGGGGCCCACCGGGTGGGGCCACCTGCCCCGGGGGCCACATGGGCTGTAGGGGGTGCGCCTTGGCCTACATGGGCCAAGGGCACCAGCCCCTAGAGGCCCATGCGCCAAGATATAGGAAAAAGGGGAGAGTCCTAAAGGGGGAAGGCACCTCCGAGGTGCCTTGGGGAGGATGGACTCCTCCCCCCCTCTTAGCCGCACCCCTTCCTTGGAGGAAGGGGCAAGGCTGCGCCTCCCCCATCTCCCCTGCCCCTATATATAGTGGAGGGGAGGGAGGGCATCCATACCTGAGCCCTTGGCGCCTCCCTCCCTCCCGTGACACCTCCTCCTCTCCCGTAGGTGCTTGGCGAAGCCCTGCAGGATTGCCACGCTCCTCCATCACCACCACGCCGTTGTGCTGCTGCTGGATGGAGTCTTCCTCAACCTCTCCCTCTCTCCTTGCTGGATCAAGGCGTGGGAGACATTGTCGAGCTGTACGTGTGTTGAACGCGGAGGTGCTGTCCGTTCGGCACTAGGATCATCGGTGATCTGAATCACGACGAGTACGACTCCATCAACCCCGTTCACTTGAACGCTTCCGCTTAGCGATCTACAAGGGTATGTAGATGCACTCTCTTTCTACTCGTTGCTGGTCTCTCCATAGATAGATCTTGGTGACACGTAGGAAAATTTTGAATTTCTGCTACGTTCCCCAACAGTGGCATCATGAGCTAGGTCTATTGCGTAGATTCTTTGCACGAGTAGAACACAAAGTAGTTGTGGGCGTCGATATTGTTCAATATGCTTGCCGTTACTAGTCTTATCTTGATTCGGCGGCATCGTGGATGAAGCGGCCCGGACCAACCTTACACGTACGCTTATGTGAGACCGGTTCCACCGACAAACATGCACTAGTTGCATAAGGTGGCTGGCGGGTGTCTGTCTCTCCCACTTTAGTCGGATCGGATTCGATGAAAAGGGTCCTTATGAAGGGTAAATAGCAATTGGCATATCACGTTGTGGTTCATGCGTAGGTAAGAAACGTTCTTGCTAGAAACCCATAGCAGCCACGTAAAACATGCAAACAACAATTAGAGGACGTCTAACTTGTTTTTGCAGGGTATGCTATGTGATGTGATATGGCCAAAAAGGATGTGATGAATGATATATGTGATGTATGAGATTGATCATGTTCTTGTAATAGGAATCACGACTTGCATGTCGATGAGTATGACAACCGGCAGGAGCCATAGGAGTTGTCTTTATTTATTTGTGACCTGCGTGTCAACTTAAACGTCATGTAATTACTTTACTTTATTGCTAACCGTTAGCCATAGTAGTATAAGTAATAGTTGGCGAGGCAACTTCATGAAGACACGATGATGGAGATCATGATGATGGAGATCATGGTGTCATGCCGGTGACGATGATGATCATGGAGCCCCGAAGATGGAGATCAAAAGGAGCAAAGTGATGATGGCCATATCATGTCACTATTTGATTGCATGTGATGTTTATCATGTTTATACATCTTATTTGCTTAGAACGACGGTAGTAAATAAGATGATCCCTTACAACAATTTCAAGAAGTGTTCTCCCCTAACTGTGCACCGTTGCGACAGTTCGCTGTTTCAAAACATCACGTGATGATCGGGTGTTTTATTCAGACGTTCAAATACAACGGGTGTTGACGAGCCTAGCATGTACAGACATGGCCTCGGAACACACGCGAAACACTTAGGGTTAACTTGACGAGCCTAGCATGTACAGACATGGCCTCGGAGCACGGAGACCGAAAGGTCGAGCATGAGTCGTATAGAAGATACGATCAACATGAAGATGTTCACCGATGATGACTAGTCCGTCTCACGTGATGATCGGACACGGCCTAGTTTGACTCGGATCATGTAATCACTTAGATGACTAGAGGGATGTCTATCTGAGTGGGAGTTCATAAGATGAACTTAATTATCCTGAACATAGTCAAAAGGATTTTGCAAATTATGTCGTAGCTCACGCTATAGTTCTACTGTTTAGATATGTTCCTAGAGAAAAATTAGTTGAAAGTTGATAGTAGCAATTATGCGGACTAGGTCCGTAAACTGAGGATTGTCCTCATTGCTTCATAGAAGGCTTATGTCCTTAATGCACCGCTCAGTGTGCTGAACCTCGAACGTTGTCTATGGTTGTTGCGAACATCTGACATACACGTTTTGATAACTACGTGATAGTTCAGTTAAACGGTTTAGAGTTGAGGCACCAAAGACGTTTTTGAAACATCGCGAAACATATGAGATGTTTTGAGGGCTGAAATTGGGATTTCAGGCTCGTGCCCATGTCAAGAGGTATAAGACCTCCGATGACTTTCTTAACCTGCAAACTAAGGAGAAAAGCTCAATTGTTGAGCTTGTGCTCAGATTGTCTGAGTACAACAATCATTTGAATCGAGTGGGAGTTGATCTTCCAGATAAGACAGTGATGGTTCTCCAAAGTCATTGCCACCAAGCTGTTAGAGCTTCGTGATGAACTATAACATATCAGGGATAGATATGATGATCCTTGAGGTATTCGCGATGTTTGACACCGCGAGAGTAGAAATCAAGAAGGAGCATCAATTGTTGATGGTTGGTGAAACCACTAGTTTCAAGAAGGGCAAGGGCAAGAAGGGATACTTCATGAAACGGCAAATCAGCTGCTGCTCTAGTAAAGAAACCCGAGGTTGAACCCAAACCCGAGACTAAGTGCTTCTGTAATAAGGGGAACAACCACTAGAGCAGAATTACCCTAGATACTTGGTAGATAAGAAGGCTGGCAAGGTCGATAGAAGTATATTGGATATACATTGTGTTAATGTGTACTTTGCTAGTACTCCTAGTAGCACCAGGGTATTAGATACCGGTTCGGTTGCTAAGTGTTAGTAACTCGAAACAAAAGGCTACGGAATAAACGGAGACTAGCTAAAGGTGAGCTGACGATATGTGTTGGAAGTTTTTCCAAGCTTGATATGATCAAGCATCGCACGCTCCCTCTACCAAAGAGATTGGTGTTAAACCTAAATAATTGTTATTTGGTGTTTGCGTTGAGCATAGACATGATTGGATTACGTCTATCGCAATACGGTTATTCATTTAAGGAGAATAATGGTTACTCTGTTTATTTGAATAATACCTTCAATGGTCTTACACCTAAAATGAATGGTTTTATTAAATCTCGATCGTAGTGATACACATGTTCATGCCAAAAGATAGTAATGATAGTACCACCTACTTGTGGCACTGCCACGTAAGTCATATCGGTATAAAACGCATGAAGAAGCTCCATATTGATGGATCTTTGGGCTCACTCATTTTTGAAAAGTTTGAGACATGCGAACCATGTCTATTGGTGTATATGCATGAAGAAACTCCATGCAAATGGACCGTTTTGACTCACTTGATTTTGAATCACTTGGGACATGCAAATCATACCACATGGGCAAGATGACTGAAAAGCCTCGTTTTTCAGTAAGATGGAACAAGATAGCAACTTGTTGGAAGTAACACATTTTGATGTGTGCAGTCCAATGAGTGCTGAGGCATGCAGTGAATATCATTATGTTCTTACTTCACAGATGATTCGAGTAGATGTTGAGTATATTTACTTGATGAATCACGAGTCTGAATTATTGAAAGGTTCAAGTAATTTCAGTGTGAAGTTGAAAGATCGTCGTGACAAGAGGATAAAAGATCTATGATATGATCATAGAGATGAATATCTGAATCACGAGTTTGGCACAGAATTAAGACATTGTGGAAATTGTTTCACAATTGATACAGCCTGGAACACCATAGTGTGATGGTGTGTCCGAACATCATAACTGCACCCTATTGGATATGATGCATACCATGATGTCTCTTATCGAACTGCCACGATAGTTTGTGGGTTAGGCATTAAAGACAACCACATTCACTTTAAATAGGGCACCACGTAATTCCGTTGAGATGACACCGTATGAATTATGGTTTAGAGAAACCTAAGCTGTCATTTCTTAAAAGTTTGGGGCTGCGACGCTTATGTGAAAAAGTTTCAGGCTGATAAGCTCGAACCCAAAGCGGATAAATGCATCTTCATAGGACACCCAAAAACAGTTGGGTATACCTCCTAATTCAGATCCGAAAGCAATAGGGATTGTTTCTTGAATCGGGTCCTTTCTCGAGGAAAAGTTTCTCTCGAAAGAGTTGAGTGGGAGGATGGTGGAGACTTGATGAGGTTATTGAACCATCACTTCAACCAGTGTGTAGCAGGGCACAGGAAGTTGTTCCCGTGGCACATACACCAATTGAAGTGGAAGCTTATGATATTGATCATGAAGTTTCGGATCAAATCACTGCCGAACCTCGTAGGGTGACAAGGATACGTACTACTTCAGAGTGGTACAGTAATCCTGTCTTGAAGGTCATGTTGCTAGACAACAATGAACCTACGAGCTATGGAGAAGCGATGGTGGGCCCGGATTCCGATAAATGGCTCAAGGCCATAAAACCCGAGAGAGGATCCATGTATGAAAACAAAGTGTAGACTTTGGAAGAACTACTTGATGGTCGTAAGGCTGTTAGGTACATATGGATTTGGAAAGGAAGACAGACAATGATGGTAAGTGTCACCATTGAGAAAGCTCGACTTGTTGTTAAGATGTTTTTCGACAAGTTCAAGGAGTTGACTACGATGAGACTTTCTCACTCGTAGCGATGATAAGAGTCTGTTGGAATTATATTAGCAATTACTGCATTATTTATGAAATCTTGCAGATAGGATGTCAAAACATTATTTCCTCGACGATTCTTGAGGAAAGGTTGTATGTGATACAACCGGAAGGTTTTGTCTATCCTGAAATATGCTAATAAGTATGCAAAGCTCCAGCAATCCTTCTGAGGACTGGAGTGAGCATCTCGGAGTTGGAATGTATGCTTTGATGATGATCAAAGATTTTGGGTGTATACAAAGTTTATGAGAAACTTGTATTTCCAAAGAAGTGAGTGGGAGCACTATAGAATTTCTGATGAGTATATGTTGTTGACATATTAATGATCAGAAATGACGTAGAATTTCTGGAAAGCATATAGGGTTATTTGGAAAGTGTTTTCAATGGAAAACCTGGATTAAGCTACTTGAACATTGAGCATCAAGATCTATAAGGATAGATCAAAACGCTTAATAGTACTTTCAAATGAGCACATGCCTTGACGTGATCTTGAAGGTGTTCAAGATGGAACAGTCAAAGAAGGAGTTCTTGCCTGAGTTGTAAGGTATGAAGTTAAGACTTAAAGCTCGACCATGGCAGAATAGAGAGAAAGGAACGAAGGTCGTCCCCTATGCTTAAGACATAGGCTCTACAGTATGCTATGCTGTGTACCGCACCTGAAGTGTGCTTTACCATGAGTCAGTCAAGGGGTACAAGAGTGATCCAAGAATGGATCACAGGACAGTGGTCAAAGTTATCCTTAGTAACTAGTGGACTAAGGAATTTTCTCAATTATGGAGGTGGTAAAAGAGTTCGTCGTAAAGGGTTACGTCGATGCAAGCTTAACACCTATCCGGATAGCTCTGAGTAGAGATACCGGATACGTATAATGGAGCAACAATTTAGAATAGCTCCAAGTAGAACAGTTATTTGGAATAGCTCCAAATAGAACGTGGTAGCTGCATCTAGGAGATGACATAGAGATTTGTAAAGCACACACGGATCTGAAAGGTTCAGACCCGTTGACTATAACCTCTCTCACAAGAATAACATGATCAAACCCAGAACTCATCGAGTGTTAATCACATGGTAAATGTGAACTAGATTATTGACTCTAGTAAACTCTTTGGGTGTTAGTCACATGGGTATGTGACCTTGAGTGTTAATCACATATCGATGTGAACTAGATTATTGACTCTAGTGCAAGTGGGAGACTGTTGGAAATATGCCCTAGAGGCAATAATAAATTGATTATTATTATATTTCCTTGTTCATGATAATCGTTTATTATCCATGCTAGAATTGTATTGATAGGAAACTCAGATACATGTGTGGATACATAGACAACACCATGTCCCTAGTAAGCCTCTAGTTGACTAGCTCGTTAATCAATAGATGGTTACGGTTTCCTGACCATGGACATTGGATGTCGTTGATAACGGGATCACATCATTAGGAGAATGATGTGATGGACAAGACCCAATCCTAAGCCTAGCACAAGATCATGTAGTTCGTATGCTAAAGCTTTTCTAATGTCAAGTATCATTTCCTTAGACCATGAGATTGTGCAACTCCCGGATACCGTAGGAGTGCTTTGGGTGTGCCAAACTTCACAACGTAACTGGGTGGCTATAAAGGTACACTACGGGTATCTCTGAAAGTGTCTGTTGGGTTGGCACGAATCGAGATTGGGATTTTGTCACTCCGTGTAAATGGAGAGGTATCTCTGGGCCCACTCGGTAGGAAATCATCATAATGTGCACAATGTGACCAAGGGGTTGATCACGGGATGATGTGTTACGGAACGAGTAAAGAGACTTGCCGGTAACGAGATTGAACAAGGTATCGGTATACCGACGATCGAATCTCAGGCAAGTACCATACCGCTAGACAAAGGGAATTGTATACGGGATTGATTGAGTCCTTGACATCGTGGTTCATCCGATGAGATCATCGTGGAACATGTGGGAGCCAACATGGGTATCCAGATCCCGCTGTTGGTTATTGATCGGAGAACATCTCGGTCATGACTACATGTCTCCCGAACCCGTAGGGTCTACACACTTAAGGTTCGATGACGCTAGGGTTATAAAGGAAGTTTGTATGTGGTTACCGAATGTTGTTCGGAGTCCCGGATGAGATCCCGGACGTCACGAGGAGTTCCGGAATGGTCCGGAGGTAAAGATTTATATATAGGAAGTCCTGTTTCGGCCATCGGGACAAGTTTCGGGGTCATCGGTATTGTACCGGGACCACCGGAAGGGTCCCGGGGGCCCACCGGGTGGGGCCACCTGCCCCGGGGGGCCACATGGGCTGTAGGGGTGCGCCTTGGCCTACATGGGCCAAGGGCACCAGCCCCTAGAGGCCCATGCGCCAAGATATAGGAAAAAGGGGAGAGTCCTAAAAGGGGAAGGCACCTCCGAGGTGCCTTGGGGAGGATGGACTCCTCCCCCCCTCTTAGCCGCACCCCTTCCTTGGAGGAAGGGGCAAGGCTGCGCCTCCCCCCTCTCCCCTGCCCCTATATATAGTGGAGGGGAGGGAGGGCATCCATACCTGAGCCCTTGGCGCCTCCCTCCCTCCCGTGACACCTCCTCCTCTCCCGTAGGTGCTTGGCGAAGCCCTGCAGGATTGCCATGCTCCTCCATCACCACCACGCCGTTGTGCTGCTGCTGGATGGAGTCTTCCTCAACCTCTCCCTCTCTCCTTGCTGGATCAAGGCGTGGGAGACATCGTCGAGCTGTACGTGTGTTGAACGCGGAGGTGCTGTCCGTTCGGCACTAGATCATCGGTGATTTGAATCACGGCGAGTACGACTCCATCAACCCCGTTCACTTGAACGCTTCCGCTTAGCGATCTACGAGGGTATGTAGATGCACTCTCCTTTCTACTCGTTGCTGGTCTCTCCATAGATAGATCTTGGTGATACGTAGGAAATTTTTTGAATTTCTGCTACGTTCCCCAACACAAGCTACTGACTTATTGGAAATAATACATACCGATGTATGCGATCCAATGAGTGTTGATGCTCGTGGCAAGTATCGTTATTTTCTGACCTTCACAAAATGATTTGAGCAGATATGGGTATATCTACTTGATGAAACATAAGTCTGAAACAGTTGAAAGGTTCAAAGAATTTCAGAGTGAAGTGGAAAATCATCGTAACAAGAAAATGAAGTATCTGTGATTTGATCGCGGAGACGAATATTTGAGTTATGAGTTTGGTCTTCAATTAAAACAATGTGGAATAGTTTCACAAAACTCACGCCACCTAGAACACCACAATGTAATGGTGTGTCCGAACATCGTAATCGTGCTTTACTAGATATGGTGCGATCTATGATATCTCTTATCAGTTTACCACTATCATTTTGGGATTATGCATTAGAGACAGCTGCATTCATGTTTAATAGGGCACCATCTAAATCCGTTGAGATGACACCGTATGAACTATGGTTTAGCAGTAAACCTAAGCTATCGTTTCTTAAAGTTTGGAGTTGCGATGCTTATATGAAAAATGTTTTCAACCTGATAAGCTCAAACCCAAATCGGAGAAGTGCGTCTTCATAGAATACCCAAAGGAAACTGTTGGGTACTCCTTATATCACAAATCCGAAGGCAAAACATTAGTTGCTAAGAATGGATCCTTTCTAGAGAAGGAGTTTCTCTCGAAAGAAGTGAGTGGGAGGAAAGTAAGAGCTTGATAAGGTAATTTGTACCTTCTCCCGAATTGGAAAGTAGTTCATCACAGAAATCAGTTCCAGTGATTCCTACACCAATTAGTGAGGAAGCTAATGATGATGATCATGAAACTTCAGATCAAGTTACTACAAGAACCTCGTAGGTCTTCCAGAGTACGGTCCGCACCAGAGTGGTACAGTAATCCTGTTCTGAAAGTCATGTTACTAGACCATGATAAACCTACGAACTATGAGGAAGCGATGATGAGCCCAGATTCCGCAAAATGGCTGGAGGCCATGAAATCTGAGATAGGATCCATGTATGAGAACAAAGTGTGGACTTTGATGGACTTGCCCGATGATCGGTAAGCCATAGAAAATAAATGGATCTTCAAGAGGAAGATGAACGCTGATAGTAGTGTTACTATCTACAAAACTAGACTTGTCGAAAAAGGTTTTTGACAAAGTTCAAGGTGTTGAATACAATGAGATTTTCTCACTCGTATCGATGCTTAAAAATCTGTCCGAATCATGTTAGCAATTGCCACATTTTATAAAATTTGGCAAATGGATGTCAAAACTACATTCCTTAATGGATTTATTAAAGAAGAGTTGTATATGATACAACCAGAAGGTTTTGTCAACTAAAGGTGCTAACAAAATGTGCAAGCTCCAGCGATCCATATATGGACTGGTGCAAGCATCTCAGAGTTGGAATATACGCTTTGATAAGTTGATCAAAGCATATAGTTTTATACAGACTAGCAGTGAAGCCTGTATTTACAAGAAAGTGAGTGGGAGCACTCAACATTTCTGATAAGTATATGTGAATGACATATTGTTGATCGGAAATAATGTAGAATTATTCTGCAAAGCATAAAGGAGTGTTTGAAAGGAGTTCTTTAAAAAGAAAGACCTCAGTAAAGCTACTTACATATTGAGCATCAAGATCTATTGAGATAGATCAAGACGATTGATAAGTTTTTCAATAAGTACATACCTTGTCAAGATTTTGAAGTAGTTCAAAATGAAACAGTAAAAGAAAAAAGTTCTTGCCTGTGTTGCAAAGGTGTGAAATTGAGTAAGACTCAAATCCCGACCACGGCAGAAAATAGAAAAGAGAATGAAAGTCATTCCCTATGCATCAGTCATAGGTTCTATAAAAGTATGCCATGCTATGGACAAGACCTATTGTATACTCTGCTCTGAGTTTTGCAAGGGAGTACAATTTTGATCTAAGAGTAGATCACTGGACATTGGTCAAGAATATCCTTAATGAGGACTAAGAAAATATTTCTCGATAATGGAAGTGATAAAAGAGCTCGTCGTAAAAGTTACAACGATACAAGCTTTTACACCGATCCAGATGACTCTAAGTCTTAATCTGGATACATATTGAAAGTGGGAGCAATTAGCTAGAGTAGCTCCGTGCAGAGCATTGTGGACATAGAATATTTGCAAAATACACACGGCTCTGAATGTGACAGACCCGTTGACTAAGCGTCTCTCACGAGCAAAACATGATCACACCTTAGTACTCTTTGGGTGTTAATCACATAGCGATGTGAACTAGATTATTGACTCTAGTAAATCCTTTGGGTGTTGGTCACATGACGATGTGAACTATGGGTATTAATCACATACAGATGTGAATATTGGTGTTAAATCACATGGCGATGTGAACTAGATTATTGACTCTAGTGCAAGTGGGAGACTGAAGGAAATATGCCCTAGAGGCAATAATAAAGTTATTATTTATTTCCTTGTATCATGATAAATGTTTATTATTCATGCTAGAATTGTATTAACCGGAAACATAATACATGTGTGAATACATAGACAAACATAGTGTCACTAGTATGCCTCTACTTGACTAGCTCGTTTATCAAAGATGGTTATGTTTCCTAGCCATGGACAAAAGAGTTGTCATTTGATTAATGGGATCACATCATTAGGAGAATGATGTGATTGACATGACCCATTCTGTTATCCTAGCACTTGATCATTTAGTATGTTGCTATTGCTTTCTTCATGACTTATACATGTTCCTGTAACTATGAGAATTATGCAACTCCCGTTTACCGGAGGAACACTTTGGGTGCTACCAAACGTCACAACGTAACTGGGTGATTATAAAGGAGTACTACAGGTGTCTCCAAAGGTACATGTTGGGTTGGCGTATTTCGAGATTAGGTTTTGTCCTCTCTGATTGTCGGAGAGGTATCTCTGGGCCCTATCGGTAATGCACATCACTATAAGCCTTGCAAGCAATGTAGCTAATGAGTTAGTTATGGAATGATGCATTACGTAACGAGTAAAGAGACTTGCCGGTAACGAGATTGAACTAGGTATTGGATACCGACGATCGAATCTCGGGCAAGTAACATACTGATGACAAAGAGAACAAAGTATGTTGTTATGCGGTTTGACCGATAAAGATCTTCGTAGAATATGTAGGAGCCAATATGGGCATCCAGGTTCCGCTATTGGTTATTGACCAAGAATAGTTCTAGGTCATGTCTACATAGTTCTCGAACCCGTAGGGTCCGCATGCTTAAGGTTTCGATGACAGTTATATTATGAGTTTATGAGTTTTGATGTACCGAAGGAGTTCGGAGTCCTGGATGAGATCGGGGACATGACGAGGAGTCTCGAAATGGTCGAGACGTAAAGATCGATATATTGGACGACTATATTCGGAGTTCGGAAAGGTTCTGAGTCATTCGGGTATTTTTCGGAGTACCGGAGAGTTACGGGAATTCGCCGGGGAGTATATGGGCTTTATTGGGCCATACCGGAATAGAGAAGAGAGGCCGAATGGAAGGAGGCGCGCAGCCCCCCTCTGGTCCGAATTGGACAAGGGGTGCAGCTTCCTTTTCCTTCCTCCTCTCCCCCTCTTTCCTTCTCTCCTACTCCAACAAGGAAGGGGGAGTCCTACTCCCGGTGGGAGTAGGACTCCTCCTGGCGCGCCCCTCCTGGCCGGCCGAACCCCTCCCCCTTGCTCCTTTATATACGGGGGCAGGGGGGCACCTCTAGGCAGAACAACACAAGTTGATCTACGGATCGTTCCTTAGCCGTGTGCGATGCCCCCCTCCACCATATTCCACCTCGGTCATATCGTTGCGGAGTTTAGGCGAAGCCCTGCGTCGGTAGAACATCATCATCGTCACCATGCCGTCGTGCTGACGGAACTCATCCTCGACGCTTTGCTGGATCGGAGCCCGGGGATCGTCATCGAGCTGAACGTGTGCTGAACTCGGAGGTGCCGTACGTTCGGTACTTGGATCGGTCGGATCGTGAAGACGTACGACTACATCAACCGCGTTGTCATAACGCTTCCGCTTACGGTCTACGAGGGTACGTGGACATCACTCTCCCCTCTCGTTGCTATGCCATCACCATGATCTTGCGTGTGCGTAGGAAATTTTTTGAAATTACTACGTTCCCCAACACTCTTCTATGTTCCTCATGGCTGTGCGGCGCGGGCCCAGCCTGATGCGCCCCTGTAAGGCTACACCCGGTGGCCAACGAGAAGCGGAACCGCGCGTGGGGCGAGGGAGAAGACGGGGAGGAGCCTGCCAGAGTCCATCGGAGCCACACCAGCGACGAAGGTGATGCCCAGCCCGAAACCAGGAGGGAGGAAGAGGCGGAGCACCTCCCGTGTGGACGCGAGGACGACGGCGGGGATCCGGCGGGCTGGGCGAAGGAGGAGGCGGTGGCGCGGGGAGCAGATAGGGTTAGGGAATGGGAGGAGGAGGCATAGAGGAGGAGTTGGGCGCGGGGGAGGCGTGGGTGCGGGGGGGGGGGAGGAGGGTCTCCAACGCAGGAGCAGTCGGCTTTTATACCATTTTACGTGAAATGATGAGAATGCCCTCAACGGGGCAGCGTAATTACGCGCGGTGGCACGGCCGGGCGGGACTCGGCTCATAGCGAAAATATTGGGTGGGTGGAGACGACCGGGTAAAGATCCGACGGCCCACAGCGACCGAGCCCGAGATCCAACGGTCAGCAGCGACTGGTAAAACAGATCCGACGGCTGAAAATCGAAACGCACGGGAAGGCTCCATTTTAATCCAGACTCTAACAATGGGATGGTGCGAACTAGTGGACCACTAGAAAGAAAGAGCGGCACACACGCGGCCGGAAACGGAGCACCGCCACGCGCGTGCCAAAGGTCATTTTCCATTAAAATGACTCCTTAAAATAGATTAGTAAATAAATAGGGGTAAATCTCTAGTTTAAACACAAGGTAGGTCTAGAACAAAACATGTTCTGAATTTATTGCAAATATGGGGCGGGGTATCCCTTGTTGGTCTACACATTGATCACAATTACATAAGGGCGGTGGGCCGTCTAACAAAAATACGGAATATAATTTGTGTAGTAATTTTAAAATTGTAATGTCGTAATCCAAACCTTGTTATGAGGCTGACAAAAATAGAGGCATGCCGTCCTCCCGCTCCGACGACGACGACGCGCTGCCGCTCACCTACACGGGTACTTGGACCATGCACGTCGAAGATGGCCAGCGCGAGGAGCACCACAAGCGCCAGGCCCGCCCGCCGGTGGCGGACACGGGCTGCCGAGGCATGCCTCTTGGCGGCCCTAGGCGCGACCACGACAACGACGGAGCGGGAAGGAGGTCCTGGAAGGACACGCTGCTGGGGCGCGGTCGCGTCCACCAGGAGCGGGGCGAGGCTTCTTCAAAGCAACGCCGCAGCCGCTCCCCCCCCCTCCCGGCGCGCCATCGCTCCAGTGGCTCCAAGGGCAACAGGCGGCACGGCGCGCACCATGGTCGCAAGATGGGGGCCGCAAACATGCAAGGTGCCCCGCCCCCTGCACCGCCCGTCCTGCCCTGCACTCAAGCGCGCGACGACGACATCGAACAGTTCTTCTCCAACGCAAAGAAGCTGATCACGCCCATGGGACAGGGCCGCGCCGAGGAGGCGGCCATCGACGCGGAGATCCAAGCCACGCTGGCTGAGCCGCTCGACTTCGCCGACAAGGGGAAGGCAGCAGAGAGCGCCAACAAGGAAGCAACCCCGGACATCTTCGGCCCCACCCTGTCCGGGCCAAACCCAGTAAACTTCAGCTGCCGCACGCCCACTGCTGCATCCACGGTGGCACTGCAGCTGGGGGAAGTGACAGAGAAGGTCTGTCATCTGGAGTTAGAAGAACCCGCCGACGCTTCCCATCGCCTCTTCGCAGCCCCAACGCCGGCGCTCCTCCCCCTGCCTCCAGCCAAGCGCAACTCTGCCCCGCCCAAGACTCGAGCGACATCTATGCCTCCACCCCGTCAGAGCGCACGCCAGGCCGCGCAGAAGAATGCAACCCCGGTGGCCGAGCGCACCACGCTGAGGTTGGTGAAGGGGCTGGTGATGAAGTAATGTACCTAGGGTAGGGTCGCGTGCCTGTCCAAAGTACCCTCCCCAAGGACATCTTCAGAAGAAGCTACCTTCCAGTCGACTAAGAGAGATTCCACTCGACGGACTCGAAGGCACTCGACCATGAAGACTCACTCGACCACCAGGAGATCAAGAGCCACTCTGCATCCAAACGGTCTGTAATTAAGTAGTCTTTATAGTCATGATGACACTTTATGTAAGGCGTTACCAGTAACGCCCATCTTTATGTACTTTAAACCCTGCATAACTAAGGGCCGGAGAGGTCTGGCAGACACTATATAAACCACCCCCTCCTCAGTGTAAAGGGTTCGCACCCCTGTAACTCATACGCATATAATCCAGTCGACCGCCTCCGGGCTCCGAGACGTAAGGCTGTTACTTCCTCCGAGAAGGGCCTGAACTCGTAAATCCCTTGCGTATACAACTACTCCATAGCTAGGATCTTGCCTCTCCATACTTACCCCCCATTCTACTGTCAGACTTAGAACCACGACAGTTGGCGCCCACCGTGGGGCAGGTGTCTTAGCGATTTTTGGATAAGTTGCGATTGTTCCGATTGCTTTCATCATGGTTTCGGATGGAGTTTTGGTCGAGGGCCGCGAGATCCGTCTCGGCGCGCTCACCTTCATCGCCGACGACTCCGCTTGGCTCCAGGAGGCTCCACTCGACATCGACACGCTCCCCGTTCGCGGCGCGACGCATTTTCAGGCGTGTGTCCGCGGCGTTCTGCTACGGCAACCGTCGACTCCGTATCAGACGGCTTTCGTGTCGTCCTCCCTCCCTGTCTCCCGCCAGCGCAAGCGCACTGGTCGGTCGAGGCTTCAGCGATGGGTGAGGCACGCACTAGCCCGCCAGTCGGCCACCACCCAAGTCGCGGCAATTGAGCCCGACGAATCTCTCTACGGCCTGTTAGATCTGTCGACTGGCTCCGTCGAGACTGCATCCGAGTGCGACAGTAGTGATCCAGCGGCGGAGGTCCTGATGGTCAACGGGCCTCGTAGCCCTCCCGGCTTCCCCCACGATGACGGGGTGGACGGTGGAGGCGACCCCGCTCAGGCGCATGAGGAATATCAACCCGAGCCACTTACTTCTCTGCAAAGGGAAGAACTTCGCCGCAGGAACATGGATGCCCTGCATACGCCCATCGCAGGAGAAACTCTTGAGGCTCGAGCCTTGGAAGAGGCGCGTTTGGCCAACTTGGCTGAACGCACTCGACTGGAGAACCTCCAGCGAGCTCTTGACGAGCGTGCGCGGCAACGAGTACCCGACTCCAGTCGACGTCAACTCTTTCCGCAACCGACTCAGGTATATCGAACCCCAATTCAGAATTTAGCAGCTGCAGCCCGTATAGCAGAGTCAATTCAGCCCTCTCAGTCGGAGGCTAGTAGAGGCTTGATGTAGATCAGGGACTTGCTTAGAGCAGCAGGAGATCAGAATTCAATCGTGTCACAGTCGCGCAACAGGATTCACAGTCGATCCGTCGCTGCGAATACTGTCCAGTCGTCTCACAGCCCAAGGTCGCCTCCGAGGCGCGTGGGACGTGAAGGCCAGCGGGATCACTATGATGACCGATTTGATCGTGATGATAGGCGTCGAGTGCCCACTCCTCCCCCGAGAGGTGGATCTAACATCCATCGACAGCAAGATGACAGGCGCCAGCTCAGTGTTGGGCGGAGAGCTCCGGTCGATCCCAGAGAACCAGGCTTTGACGCGAGATCCATCATCGTGCAAGGTCTAGTCGATCGGAACAGAGCTCACAGAGGTGGCCATGACAGAGATGTGCCCACTAGCAGTCGAGTCCATGTTTCAGGTCCAGAATGCTTTAGCAGAGCCATCAGAGCTGCAGCGATACCCCCCAACTTCAGGTTGGCGACTAGGGTAAGTAAGTTCACCGGAGAGTCCAAGCCTGAAACTTGGCTTGAAGACTACTGAGTGGCGGTACAGATTGGTGGCGGTAACGATGAGGTGGCCATGAAGCATTTGCCACTCATGCTAGAGGGTTCGGCTAGGGCGTGGTTGAATCAGTTAGCTCCTAGCAGCATTTATACTTGGGAAGATCTTTCCCGAGTGTTCGTCAGGACGTTCGAGGGAACTTGCAAACGACCAGCCGGATTGACGGAGTTGCAAGTCTGCGTACAAAAGTCGAGTGAAACATTGAGAGAATACATCCAGAGATGGATCACTTTGCATCATACCGTGGAGAATGTGTTGGACCATCAAGCGGTCTGCGCCTTCAAGGATGGCGTCAAGAACAGAGAGTTGAGCCTGAAGTTTGGTCGGACCGGGGATATGACCTTGAGTCGAATGATGGAAATCGCCACAAAGTACACCAATGGTAAAGAAGAGGACCGACTCCGGAGCGGCAAGTACAAGCCGAGTCAGTCGGAGAAAGGAAACTCCAGTCGGAAGCAGAAGCGGAAGGCCGAGCCAGCTGCTCCTGGAGAGGCTCTGGCCGTGACTCAGGGAAAATTCAAAGGAAAGCCCAAAGGATCTTGGAACCCCAAGAAGGTAAAGGATAAAGAAGGAAATGACGTGATGGATCTGCCGTGTCACATCGACACGAAGAAAGACGAAGAGGGTAACTTCATCTACCCAAAGCATACCACTCGCCAGTGCCGGCTTTTGATCCAGCAGTTTCAAGGCAAGCAACCCAAGGACAAAGAGAAGGAGTCGGACAAGGCTGAGGACAAGGAAGACAGTGATGGAGGTTACCCCCATGTCAATTCCACCCTGATGATTTTTGCTGATGTAGAGAGCAAAAGTCGACTGAAAGTGATCAACCGCGAGGTGAATATGGTCGCCCCGGCGACACCAAGCTATCTGAGATGGTCGCAAACTCCCATTACATTCGACCAGTCCGATCACCCCACTCACATTGCCACCCCTGGGAGGCAAGCGCTGGTGGTCGACCTAGTCGCCGAAGGCACTCGGCTGACGAAGGTATTGATGGATGGTGGTAGTGGAATTAATATACTGTATGCAGAGACGCTCAAGGGAATGGGCATTCCGATGTCCAGGCTCAGCTCCAGTAACATGAGTTTTCACGGAGTCATTCCTGGAAAGAAGGTTGAGTCATCGGCCAAATAGCTCTGGATGTAGTGTTCGGCGACTCGAAGCATTTCCGCAAAGAGAAGCTGACTTTTGAAGTCGTGGATTTTCAGAGTGCTTACCACGCTATTTTGGGGAGACCTGCTTACGCACGGTTCATGGCTCGACCATGTTACGTGTACCTCAAACTGAAGATGCCCGACCCCAAAGGTGTGATTACTATCACTGGCAATCGGAAGAAGGCAGAAGAGTGTTTTCAGAAAGGCTCGAAAATTGCCGATTCCCAGATAACAATGGTAGAGCTGGAAGGGTACAAGAAAAATGCAGATCCGAGTGAGTTGTTGCGGGCCAAGAAGCCTGCCACAGAATCAGCGTTTCAGTCGTCTGGAGAGACGAAACCTGTTCACATTCACCCGACGGATCCCAACGTAGCTCCGACCCATATTTCCACAACACTCGACTCTAAATAGGAAGAAGCGCTCATCCAGTTCCTCCGTGAGAACTGGGACATCTTCGCATGGAAGCCAGCTGACATGCCGGGTGTTCCCAGGGGGCTGGATGAGCATCGCCTTAGAGTCGATTCAAAAGTGAAACCTGTTAAAGAACACCTTCGACGGTCCGCCGTTTAGAAGAAAAAATCCATTGGCGAGGAGGTGGCTCGACTCCCTGCAGCAGAGTTTATCCGAGAGATATACCACTCCGAGTGGCTCGCCAATGTTGTCATGGTTCCCAAGAAGGACAACTCACTTCGCATGTGCATTGATTTCAAACATATCAATCGGGCCTGCCCGAAAGATCATTTTCCTCTCCCTCGCATCGACCAAATTGTCGACTCGACTACGAGGTGCGAGAGATTGTCTTTTTTAGACGCCTATTCCGGGTATCATCAGATCCGTCTGTATGGACCTGACGAAATCAAAACAGTTTTCATCACTCCATTCGGGTGCTTCTGCTATATCACCATGCCATTCGGTCTCAAGAATGCCGGAGCCACGTTCATGAGAATGATTCAAAAGTGCCTACTCACACAAATCAGTCGGAACGTGGAAGCGTACATGGATGATATCGTGGTCAAGTCATGAAAGGGTTCCGACCTGTTGACTGACCTAGCTGAAACATTTGCCAATCTCAGGAGATACGATATCAAGCTTAATCTATCGAAGTGCACATTCGGAGTACCTGGCGGAAAGTTACTCGGTTTCCTCATTTCAGAACGAGGAATCGATGCTAACCCAGAAAAAGTTGGCACCGTACTCCGAATGAAACGCCCTGTGCGTGTGCACGATGTCCAGAAGCTTACTGGATGCTTGGCCGCATTAAGTCGATTCATCTCTCGCCTCGGTGAAAAGGCGTTACCTCTTTACCGACTGATGAAGAAGGCAGACAAGTTCGAGTGGACTCCAGAAGCTGATGCAGCGTTTGCCGTGCTAAAAGCTCTACTCTCCACCCAGCCGGTGCTTGCTGCTCCAATCAGCAAAGAGCCTCTGTTGCTTTACATTGCAGCCACAGGACAGGTCGTCAGTACAGTACTTACGGTCGAGCGGGAAGAGGAAGGTAAAACCTTCAAACTTCAGCGCCCAGTGTATTATCTCTCGGAAGTTTTGACTCCATCGAAGCAAAGATATCCTCATTATCAGAAGCTCGTATATGGAATCTACATGACCATGAAGAAGGTTGCTCATTATTTCTCTGATCATGACATTACAGTCGTCAGCGACGCACCATTGTTAGAGATTCTGCACAACAGAGATGCAACTGGTCGAGTGGCTAAATGGGCGATTGAACTTCTTCCCCTTGATATCAAATTTGAGGCAAAGAAAGCCATTAAGTCCCAGGCTATAGCTGATTTCCTTGCCGATTGGATTGAACAACAGCAGCCGACTCAAGTTCACTCGGAGCATTGGACCATGTTCTTTGATGGCTCTAAGATGTTAAATGGTTCTGGTGCTGGGGTTGTTCTGGTTTCCCCCCGAGGAGATAAGCTCAGATATGTGCTCCAGATCCACTTTGATTCCTCCAACAATGAAGCAGAGTATGAAGCACTTTTGTATGGGTTGCGCATGGCCATCTCACTCGGCGTCCGTCGCCTTATGGTTTATGGCGACTCAGATTTGGTGGTCAATCAGGTGATGAAGGAGTGGGATGTTAGAAGCCCATCCATGACTGGATACCGCAATGCAGTGAGGAAGCTTGAAAAGAAATTCGAAGGGTTGGAGCTCCATCACATACCCCGACTGAAGAATCAAGCGGCTGATGATTTGGCGAAGATAGGTTCCAAGAGAGAAGCCATTCCCAGTGATGTGTTCTTGGAGCATATCCATACTCCGGCAGTCATAGAAGATCCTTTTACTGAAGAAGCTCCGCAGCCCAAGAGTATCACAGACCCGACTAAGGTCGAAGTGCCAGCAGTGGTCGACCTGATCATGGAAGCTTTGGTGATCACTCCCGATTGGACAGTACCATACATCGCGTATATCTTGAGGAAAGAGCTCCCGGAAGACGAAGAAGAGGCTCGACAGATCGTCCACCGATCTAAAGCCTTTACTGTGATGAGGGGACAGCTGTACAGAGAAAGCGCGACTGGAGTCAGCCAGAAATGCATAACACCAGAGGAAGGTCGAATAATTCTGGATGATATCCACTCGGGGACCTGTGGCCATCATGCGTCCTCTCGGACCATCGTGGCCAAAGCATACCGAGCCGGATTTTATTGGCCAAGAGCGAACGAAATGGCAAAGGAGATAGTCGACAAGTGTGAGGGATGTCAATTTTACTCCAATATGTCACACAAGCCCACATCAGCTTTGAAGACCATACCACTCGTCTGGCCCTTCGCAGTATGGGGGTTGGATATGGTAGGGCCCCTGAGAACAGGCAGAAGCGGTTTTACGCATGTGCTGGTAGCAGTCGACAAGTTCACCAAGTGGATCGAGGCTAAACCCATCAAGAACCTTGATGCCGGTACTGTTGTCAGCTTCATCAGAGAATTGATATTCAGATATGGGGTCCCGCACAGCATCATCACCGACAATGGGTCAAACTTCGATTCAGAGGAATTCAGGGTGTTCTGCACTTCTCAGGGCACATGAGTCGACTATGCTTCAGTCGCCCATCCTCAGTCGAATGGACAAGCAGAGCGGGCCAATGGCTTGATTCTTAAAGGGTTGAAGCCCCGACTGATGTGTGATCTCAAGCATGCGGCTGGAGCATGGGTCGACGAGCTTCCCTCGATACTTTGGGGGTTAAGGACCACACCTAATCGGTCGACTGGGAGAACTCCTTTCTTCCTGGTCTACGGAGCTGAAGCAGTCTTGCCGAGTGACCTTCTCCATAATGCTCCTCGAGTCGAGCTTTACACTGAAGCTGAAGCAGAACAAGCACGGCAGGACGCAATCGACCTTTTAGAGGAAGAAAGGGAGATGGCCCTGATCCGATCAACCATTTATCAACAAGACTTGCGCCGTTTCCACGCCAAAAACGTGAAGAGTCGAGCCTTCCAGGAAGGAGATTTGGTTCTCCGAGTGCATCAGCAGAAACCACATAAACTTGCTCCTTCTTGGGAAGGCCCCTTCGTCGTCACCAAGGTTCTCCACAATGGAGCGTACCGTCTTTACAACGTTGAGCACAACATCGACGAGCCCCGAGCTTGGAACGCGGAGCTTCTCCGCCCCTTTTACACTTAAGTATTCACTCGGATGAGTTGTAATAATAGTACTTCTGTAGTTTATTTATCAAAGACAAGGGCTTTATATTTTCCCCAGTAACTATACTTTTGTTCACATAAAGCAATCCCCCAGTGGGTGGCTTGGCTGCGAATCTGATTCGCCCAAGTCTGTAAAAAAAATCCTAACCGAGTGGTGAGTCAACCTCCCACTCGGGGGGCTTAGCTGCGAAATCCGTTTCGCCTAAGTTAAACAAAATCCTACCGAGTGGTATGTTGGGGAACGTTGCAGAAAATTAAAATTTTTCCTACGGTTTCACCAAGATCCATCTATGAGTTCATCTAAGCAACGAGTCTAGGGAGAGAGTTTGCATCTACATACCACTTGTAGATCGCGTGCGGAAGCTTGCAAGGTGATGATGTAGTCGTACTCGACGTGATCCAAATCACCGATGACCAGCGCCGAACGGACGGCACCTCCGCGTTCAACACACGTACGGGACGGGAGACGTCTCCTCCTTCTTGATCCAGCAAGGGGGGAGGAGAGGTTGATGAAGATCCAGCAGCACGACGGCGTGGTGGTGGATGCAGGGCGTCACAGCAGCAGGGCTTCGCCGAGACTACGAGGGAGAGACGTAACGGGGGGAGGTGGAGGCGCCAGGGGCTGGTGTATGAAGTCCCTCCTCTCCCCCACTATATATAGGGGTGCCAGGGGGGCGCCGGCCCTAGTAGATGAGATCTACTAGGGGGGCGGCGGCCTAGGGGAGGTTTCCCTCCCCCCAAGGCACCTAGGGGTGCCTTCCACCACTAGGACTCCTCCTAGGGGGAAACCCTAGGCGCATGGGCCTATAGGGGCTGGTGCCCTTGGCCCATGATGGCCAAGGCGCACCCCCTACAGCCCATGTGGCCCCCCGGGACAGGTGGCCCCACCCGGTGGACCCCCGGGACCCTTCCGGTGGTCCCGGTACAATACCGATAACCCCGAAACTTGTCCCGATGCCCGAAATAGCACTTCCTATATATAATTCTTTACCTCCGGACCATTCCGGAACTCCTCGTGACGTCCGGGATCTCATCTGGGACTCCGAACAACATTCGGGTTTCTGCATATACATATCTTCATAACCCTAGCGTCACCGAACCTTAAGTGTGTAGACCCTACGGGTTCGGGAGACATGCAGACATGACCGAGACGCTCTCAGTCAATAACCATCAGTGGGATCTGGATACCCATGATGGCTCCCACATGCTCCTCGATGTTGTGATCGGATGAACCACGATGTCGAGGATTTGATCAAACCCTGTATGCAATTCCCTTTGTCAATCGGTGCGTTACTTGCCCGAGACTTGATCGTCGGTATCCCAATACCTTGTTCAGTCTCGTTACCGGCAAGTCACTTTACTCGTACCGTAATGCATGATCCCGTGTCCAACACCTTGGTCACATTGAGCTCAATATGATGATGCATTACCGAGTGGGCCCAGAGATACCTCTCCGTCATACGGAGTGACAAATCCCAGTCTCGATCCGTGTCAACCCAACAGCTACTTTCGGAGATACCTGTAATGCACCTTTATAGTCACCCAGTTACGTTGTGACGTTTGATACACCCAAGGCACTCTTACGGTATCCGGGAGTTACACGATCTCATGGTCGAAGGAAGAGATACTTGACACTTGCAAAGCTCTAGCAAAACGAACTACACGATCTTTTATGCTATGCTTAGGATTGGGTCTTGTCCATCACATCATTCTCCTAATGATGTGATCCTGTTATCAACGACATCCAATATCCATAGTCAGGAAACCATGACTATCTGTTGATCACAACGAGCTGGTCAACTAGAGGCTTACCAGGGACATAGTGTGGTCTAAGTATTCACACGTGTATTACGATTTCCGGATAATACAGTTATAGCATGAATAAAAGACAATTATCATGAACAATGAAATATAATAATACTTTTATTATTGCCTCTAGGGCATATTTCCAACAGTCTCCCACTTGCACTAGAGTCACCAATCTAGTTACATTGTGATGAATCGAACACCCATAGAGTTCTGGTGTTGATCATGTTTTGCACGCGAGAGAGGTTTAGTCAGCGGATCTGCGACATTCAGATCCGTGTGCACTTTGCAAATCTCTATGTCTCCATCTTGAACATTTTCACGGATGGAGTTGAAACGACGCTTGATGTGCCTGGTCTTCTTGTGAAACCTGGGCTCCTTTGCGAGGGCAATAGCTCCAGTGTTGTCACAGAAGAGTTTGATCAGCCCCGACGCATTGGGTATGACTCCTAGGTCGGTGATGAACTCCTTCACCCAAATCGCTTCATGTGCTGCCTCCGAGGCTGCCATGTACTCCGCTTCACACGTAGATCCCGCCACGACGCTCTGCTTGCAGCTGCACCAGCTTACTGCTCCACCATTCAACATATACACGTATCCGGTTTGTGACTTAGAGTCATCCAGATCTGAGTCGAAGCTAGCGTCGACGTAACCCTTTACGACGAGCTCTTCGTCTCCTCCATAAACGAGAAACATGTCCTTTGTCCTTTTCAGGTACTTCAGGATATTCTTGACCGCTGTCCAGTGTTCCTTGCTGGGATTACTTTGGTATCTTGCTACCAAACTTACGGCAAGGTTTACATCGGGTCTGGTACACAACATGGCATACATAATAGATCCTATGGCTGAAGCATAGGGGATGACACTCATCTCTTCTTTATCTTTTGCCGTGGTCGGTGACTGAGCTGAGCTCAGTCTCATACCTTGTAACATAGGCAAGAACCCCTTCTTGGACTGATCCATTCTGAATCTCTTCAAAATCTTATCAAGGTATGTGCTTTGTGAAAGACCTATGAGGCGTCTCGATCTATCTCTATAGATCTTGATGCCTAATATATAAGCAGCTTCTCCAAGGTCCTTCATTGAAAAACACTTATTCAAGTAGGCCTTAATGCTGTCCAGAAATTCTATATTATTTCCCATCAGGAGTATGTCATCTACATACAATATGAGAAATGCTACAGAGCTCCCACTCACTTTCTTGTAAACGCAGGCTTCTCCATAAGTCTGCATAAACCCAAACGCTTTGATCATCTCATCAAAGCGAATGTTCCAACTCCGAGATGCTTGCACCAGTCCATAAATGGATCGCTGGAGCTTGCATACTTTGTTAGCGTTCCGAGGATCGACAAAACCTTCCGGCTGCATCATATACAGTTCTTCCTTAAGATGCCCGTTAAGGAATGCTGTTTTGACGTCCATCTTCCATATCTCATAATCATAGTATGCAGCAATTGCTAACATGATTCGAACGGACTTTAGCTTCGCTACGGGAGAGAATGTCTCGTCGTAGTCAATCCCTTGAACCTGTCGATAACCCTTAGCGACAAGTCGAGCTTTATAGATGGTAACATTACCATCCGCGTCCGTCTTCTTCTTAAAGATCCATTTGTTTTCTATCTATCGCCGATCATCGGGCAAGTCTGTCAAAGTCCATACTTTGTTTTCATACATGGATTCTATCTCGGATTTCATGGCTTCAAGCCATTTGTTGGAATCCGGGCCCACCATTGCTTCTTCATAGTTTGAAGGTTCATTGTTGTCTAACAACATGATTTCCAGGACAGGGTTGCCGTACCACTCTGGTGCGGAACGTGTCCTTGTGGACCTACAAAGTTCAGCAGTAACTTGATCCGAAGTACCTTGATCATTATCATGGTTTTCCTCTTCAGTTGGTGTGGGCATCACAGGAACGGTTTCCTGTGCTGCGTCACTATCCCGCTCAAGAGGTAGTACTTCATCGAGTTCTACTTTCCTCCCACTTACTTCTTTCAAGAGAAACTCTTTTTCCAGAAAGCATCCGTTCTTGGCAACAAAGATCTTGCCTTCGGATCTTAAGTAGAAGGTATACCCTACAGTTTCCTTAGGGTATCCTATGAATACGCATTTTTCCGACTTGGGTTCGAGCTTTTCAGGTTGAAGTTTCTTGACATAAGCTTCACATCCCCAAACTTTTAGAAACGACAGCTTAGGTTTCTTTCCAAACCATAATTCATACGGTGTCATCTCAACGGATTTAGACGGTGCCCTATTTAAAGTGAATGTAGCTGTCTCTAGAGCGTATCCCCAAAATGATAGCGGTAAATCGGTAAGAGACATCATAGACCGCACCATATACAATAGAGTGCGATTACGACGTTCGGACACACCGTTTCGCTGAGGTGTTCCAGGCGGCGTGAGCTGTGAAATGATTCCACATTTCTTTAAGTGTGTACCAAATTCGTGACTTAAGTATTCTCCTCCACGATCTGATCGTAAGAATTTTATCTTTCGGTCACGTTGATTCTCCACCTCATTCTGAAATTCCTTGAACTTTTCAAAGGTCTCAGACTTGTGTTTCATTAAGTAGACATACCCATATCTACTCAAGTCATCTGTGAGAGTGAGAACATAACGATATCCTCCGCGATCCTCAACGCTCATTGGACCGCACACATCGGTATGTATGATTTCCAACAAGTTGGTTGCTCGCTCCATTGTTCCGGAGAACGGAGTCTTGGTCATTTTGCCCAAGAGGCATGGTTCGCACGTGTCAAAAGATTCATAATCAAGAGACTCTAAAAGTCCATCGGCATGGAGCTTCTTCATGCGCTTGACACCAATGTGACCAAGGCGGTAGTGCCACAAGTATGTGGGACTATCGTTATCAACTTTAAATCTTTTGGCATCTACACTATGAACATGTGTAATATTACGCTCGAGATTCATTAAGAATAAACCATTGACCATCGGAGCATGACCATAAAACATATCTCTCATATAAATCGAACAACCATTATTCTCAGACTTAAATGAGTAGCCATCTCGTATTAAACGAGATCCTGATACAATGTTCATGCTCAAACTTGGCACTAAATAACAATTATTAAGGTTCAAAACTAATCCCGTAGGTAAATGTAGAGGCAGCGTGCCGACGGCGATCACATCGACTCTGGAACCATTCCCGACGCGCATCGTCACCTCGTCCTTCGCCAGTCTCCGTTTATTCCGCAGCTCCTGCTGTGAGTTACAAATATGAGCAACGGCACCGGTAGCAAATACCCAGGAGTTACTACGATTACTGGTAAGGTACACATCAATCACATGTATATCAAATATACCTTTGGTGTTGCCGGCCTTCTTATCCGCTAAGTATTTGGGGCAGTTCCGCTTCCAGTGACCCTTCCCCTTGCAATAAAAGCACTCAGTCTCAGGCTTGGGTCCATTCTTTGACTTCTTCCCGGTAACTGGCTTACCAGGCGCGGCAACATCTTTGTCGTCCTTCTTGAAGTTCTTCTTACCCTTGCCCTTCTTGAACTTAGTGGTCTTATTGACCATCAACACTTGATGTTCTTTCTTGATTTCAGCCTCTGCTGACTTCAGCATCGAGAACACTTCAGGAATGGTCTTTTCCATTCCCTGCATGTTGTAGTTCATCACAAAGCTCTTGTAGCTTGGTGGGAGCGACTGGAGGATTCTGTCAATGACCGCCTCATCTGGGAGGTTAATGTTCAGCTGGGTCATACGGTTGTGCAACCCAGACATCTTCAGGATGTGCTCACTGACAGAACTGTTCTCCTCCATCTTATAACTGTAGAACTTGTCGGAGACATCATATCTCTCGACCCGGGCATGAGCTTGAAAAACTAGTTTCAGCTCTTCGAACATCTCATATGCTCCGTGATGCTCAAAACGCTTTTGGAGCCCCGGTTCTAAGCTGTAAAGCATGCCGCACTGAACGAGGGAGTAATCATCAGCGCGAGACTGCCAAGCATTCATAATGTCTTGGTTCTCTGGGACGGGAGCGTCACCTAGCGGTCCTTCTAGGACATATTGTTTCCTGGCAGCTATGAGGATGATCCTCAGGTTCCGGACCCAGTCCGTATAGTTGCTGCCATCATCTTTCAGCTTGGTTTTCTCTAGGAACGCGTTGAAGTTCATGTTGACATTAGCGTTGGCCATAGATCTACAAGACATATTTGCAAAGGTTTTAGACTAAGTTCATGATAATAAAGTTCTAATCAAATTATGAACTCCCACTTAGATTAGACATCCCTTTAGTCATCTAAGTGTTACACGATCCGAGTTGACTAGCCCGTGTCTGATCATCACGTGAGACGGACTAGTCATCGTCGGTGAACATTTTCATGTTGATCGTATCTTCCATACGACTCGTGTTCGACCTTTCGGTCTCCGTGTTCTGAGGCCATGTCTGCACATGCTAGGCTCGTCAAGTTAACCCTAAGTGTTTTCGCTGTGTAAAACTGTCTTACACCCGTTGTATGTGAACGTAAGAATCCATCACACCCGATCATCACGTGGTGCTTAGAAACGACGAACTGTAGCAACGGTGCACAGTTAGGGGAGAACACTTCTTGAAATTTTATAAGGGATCATCTTACTTACTACCGTCGTCCTAAGTAAACAAGATGCATAATACATAATAAACATCACATGCAATTATATAGTTGTGACATGATATGGCCAATATCATATAGCTCCATTGATCTTCATCTTCGGGGCTCCATGATCATCTTGTCACCGGCTTGACACCATGATCTCCATCATCATGATCTCCATCATCGTGTCTTCATGAAGTTGTCACGCCAACGACTACTTCTACTCCTATGACTAACGTTTAGCAATAAAGTAAAGTAGTTTACATGACGTTATTCAATGACACGCAGGTCATACAAAAAATAATGACAACTCCTATGGCTCCTGCCGGTTGTCATACTCATCGACATGCAAGTCGTGAATCCTATTACAAAGAACATGATCTCATACATCACAATTCATCATTCATCACAACTTCTGGCCATATCACATCACATGATCAATCGATGCAAAAACAAGTTAGACGTCCTCTAATTGTTGTTGCATCTTTTACGTGGCTGCAATTGGGTTCTAGCAAGAACGTTTTCTTACCTACGAATCACCACAACGTGATTTTGTCAACTTCTATTTACCCTTCATAAGGGCCCTGTTCATCGATTCCGCTCCAACTAAGGTGGGAGAGACAGACACCCGCCAGCCACCTTATGCAACTTGTGCATGTCAGTCGGTGGAACCGGTCTCACGCAAGCGTACGTGTAAGGTTGGTCCGGGCCGCTTCATCCCACAATACCGTTGAGCAAGAAAAGACTAGTAGAGGCAAGTAAGATGACAAAATCCACGCCCACAACAAAGTTGTGTTCTACTCGTGCAAAGAGAACTACGCATAGACCTAGCTCATGATGCCACTGTTGGGGAACGTTGCAGAAAATTAAAAATTTTCCTACGGTTTCACCAAGATCCATCTATGAGTTCATCTAAGCAACGAGTCTAGGGAGAGAGTTTGCATCTACATACCACTTGTAGATCGCGTGCGAAAGCTTGCAAGGTGATGATGTAGTCGTACTCGACGTGATCCAAATCACCGATGACCAGCGCCGAACGGACGGCACCTCCGCGTTCAACACACGTATGGGACGGGAGACGTCTCCTCCTTCTTGATCCAGCAAGGGGGAAGGAGAGGTTGATGAAGATCCAGCAGCACGACGGCGTGGTGGTGGATGCAGGGCGTCACAGCAGCAGGGCTTCGCCGAGACTACGAGGGAGAGACGTAACGGGGGGAGGTGGAGGCGCCAGGGGCTGGTGTATGAAGTCCCTCCTCTCCCCCACTATATATAGGGGTGCCAGGGGGGCGCCGGCCCTAGTAGATGAGATCTACTAGGGGGGCGGCGGCCTAGGGGAGGTTTCCCTCCCCCCCCCCCAAGGCACCTAGGGGTGCCTTCCACCACTAGGACTCCTCCAAGGGGGAAACCCTAGGCGCATGGGCCTATAGGGGCTGGTGCCCTTGGCCCATGATGGCCAAGGCGCACCCCCTACAGCCCATGTGGCCCCCCGGGACAGGTAGCCCCACCCGGTGGACCCCCGGGACCCTTCCGGTGGTCCCGGTACAATACCGATAACCCCGAAACTTGTCCCGATGCCCGAAATAGCACTTCCTATATATAATTCTTTACCTCCAGACCATTCCGGAACTCCTCGTGACGTCCGGGATCTCATCCGGGACTCCGAACAACATTCGGGTTTCTGCATATACATATCTTCATAACCCTAGCGTCACCGAACCTTAAGTGTGTAGACCCTACGGGTTCGGGAGACATGCAGACATGACCGAGACGCTCTCAGTCAATAACCATCAGCGGGATCTGGATACCCATGATGGCTCCCACATGCTCCTCGATGTTGTCATCGGATGAACCACGATGTCGAGGATTCGATCAAACCCTGTATGCAATTCCCTTTGTCAATCGATACGTTACTTGCCCGAGACTCGATCGTCGGTATCCCAATACCTTGTTCAGTCTCGTTACCGGCAAGTCACTTTACTCGTACCGTAATGCATGATCCCGTGTCCAACACCTTGGTCACATTGAGCTCAATATGATGATGCATTACCGAGTGGGCCCAGAGATACCTCTCCGTCATACGGAGTGACAAATCCCAGTCTCGATCCGTGTCAACCCAACAGCTACTTTCGGAGATACCTGTAATGCACCTTTATAGTCACTCAGTTACGTTGTGACGTTTGATACACCCAAGGCACTCTTACGGTATCCGGGAGTTACACGATCTCATGGTCGAAGGAAGAGATACTTGACACTTGCAAAGTTCTAGCAAAACGAACTACACGATCTTTTATGCTATGCTTAGGATTGGGTCTTTTCCATCACATCATTCTCCTAATGATGTGATCCCGTTATCAACGACATCCAATGTCCATAGTCAGGAAACCATGACTATCTGTTGATCACAACGAGCTGGTCAACTAGAGGCTTACCAGGGACATAGTGTGGTCTAAGTATTCACACGTGTATTACGATTTCCGGATAATACAGTTATAGCATGAATAAAAGACAATTATCATGAACAATGAAATATAATAATACTTTTATTATTGCCTCTAGGGCATATTTCCAACATGGTAAGCCAGCCTTCCACTCGGAGGCTTAGCTGCAGTCCAAGTACTCGCCTAAGTTAAACAAAATCCTACTGAGTGGCAAGCCAGCCTTCCACTCGGAGGCTTAGCTGCAGTCCAAGTACTCGCCTAAGTTAAACAAAATCCTACCGAGTGGTAAGCCAGCCTTCCACTCGGAGGCTTAGCTGCAGTCCAAGTACTCGCCTAAGTTAAACCAAATCCTACCGAGTGGCAAGCCAGCCTTCCACTCGGAGGCTTAGCTGCAGTCCAAGTACTCGCCTAAGTTAAACAAAACCCTACCGAGTGGTAAGCCAGCCTTCCACTCGGAGGCTTAGCTGCAGTCCAAGTACTCGCCTAAGTTCAAATACAACGTGCGCTACACAAGGAAGACGAGGTGCAGGTCGACTGCTACCCTCTCCTTCCGAGCTACGCCACAAATACAACATGCGCTACGCAAGGAAGACGAGGTGCAGGTCGACTACTACCCTCTCCTTCCGAGCTATGCCACAAATACAACGTGCGCTACGCAAGGAAGGCGAGGTGCAGGTCGACTGCTACCCTCTCCTTCCGAGCTACGCCACAAATACAACATGCGCTACGCAAGGAAAGCGAGGTGCAGGTCGACTGCTACCCTCTCCTTCTGAGCTACGCCACAAATACAATGTACGATCCGCAAGGAGGACGAGGTACAGGTCGACTGTTACCTTCCTCTCTAGAGGTACGCCTTGAAAATCCTACCGAGTGGAGAGCAAACCTCCCACTCGGGGGCTTAGCTGCAGCCCAGTGCTCACCTAAGTTTTTGAAAATCCTACCGAGTGGAGAGCAGACCTCCCACTCGGGGGCTTAGCTGCAACCCAGTGCTCGCCTAAGTTTTTGAAAATCCTACCGAGTGGAGAGCAGACCTCCCACTCGGGGGCTTAGCTGCAGCCCAGTGCTCGCCTAAGTTTTTGAAAATCCTACCGAGTGGAGAGCGGACCTCCCACTCGGGGGCTTAGCTGCAGCCCAGTGCTCGCCCAAGTTTTTGAAAATCCTACCGAGTGGAGAGCAGACCTCCCACTCGGGGGCTTAGCTGCAGCCCAGTGCTTGCCTAAGTTTTTGAAAATCCTACCGAGTGGAGAGCAGACCTCCCACTCGGGGGCTTAGCTGCTGCCCAGTGCTCGCTTAAGTATATTGGCGAACAAGTCGATTGCAATGAGCGCCTCGCTTCAACCTGCAAAAGACACCTCAAACCGGATGCAAACATATTCAACGTCGAATCCAGGTTCGGATAAAGCCTAAACGGAACCGAAAGTGCTCAGGCGCTAAGCCTGTTAAGTTTTGTCGGTTACAAAAATCACTCGACATACCGAGGCAAATTTAAAGTATCAAGCTCAGAAGTTTTTTACCCCTCCTATGGAGGGCTGGATGGTGCAACAAACTCGTCCAGGTCGATTCCATCTGCAATCCGGGTGGCAGCGGCGATGAAGGTCTCCATGAAAGATTGGAAGTCGTACTTCTTGGTGTTAGCCACCCTAAGGGCCGCCAGCTTGTCCTCTCGTGCATCCTTGCAGTGAACGCGGACCAAGGACAGAGCAACATCCGCACCGCACCTAGCAGAAGATTTTTTCCACTCCTGCACTCGACTTGGGACTTCATTCAGTCGAGTCATCAGGGACTCGAGGTCGTTCTGGACCATCTCTCTTGGCCAGAGTGTTGTGTCGATGCGAGAAGTTGCGACCTTCAGTCTTGCGAGATAGTCGATGACAGCAGCAACGCGAGATTCGAGCCGGAGCACATTCATGGTGACTTCATCTTTCACGGGAGAATTGATGGGATCCAAGTTTACTTCCAATCGGCCAGTCTCCTCTTCAAAGTTCTGGCAAAATTCTGCAAAGTTCAACCACTGAATCAAGACAACAGTCGAGTGGAAGATCACAGTTAAATTGTCTGTTTGGTACAAAAGATTACCTTCAAGCATGAGGAATAGCTTTTTGGCGAGTCCACCTAGATAAGCCTCCAAATCGTTCTTCTTTCCCGCTAACTCACTGGCCTTATCATTCAGGGCGATCTTATCGCTTTTCAGTCGACTGACCTCCTTGTTGGCAGCATCAAGAGCAGCTTTCAGATTGGCATTTTCTTCTTCGAGCTTGGTGACTGAAGCCAGCTTCTCGTCTGCGAGCCTGGTCTTCTCTAAAGCCGCTTTGTGCATCTCAGCCAAGTCAAGGTCTTTCTTCTTCAGGGCAGCATTCACTTTGTCTGCAAAATTACAGTGAGATCAGACTCTGAAACAAACGAAGGGCAAAGGCAGTCGTCGAAGACCTCACCAAACATACCTTTAGCTTCCTCCTTCGCCTTCGTTAAGTTCTCCTGGGTCAGCTTCAGATCAAGCTCGAGCTGGATGTGTTTGTTCTCCATCTCAGTGTAACGAGCCGCAAGATCGCAGGATTTCTGCGAAGAACCAATCGACAGATGTCAAGGACAATTCACTTCCGAGTGACTAAGAAAAAGTCATAGCGTTTCTAAGACTACGGTCGAATACAAACATTCGACCATAGTCTCGGGGACTACACCCAGTGGGTGCACTCAGCGTGCCCCCACTAGTCTAAATCAGTGAGAGTCGACCAGTCGACCACCAACACACAAAAAAACAGGAGGTGTTCTTCAGACTATCGTCGACTGCCAGCAGTCGACCACAGTCTCGGGGACTACACCCAGTGGGTGCACTCAGCGTGCCCCCACCGGTCTATGAATCCATTCGACCTAGTCGAGTAAGGAAAAAGCTTAAGACATAAAGACTATGGTCGACTACCAGCAGTCCACCATAGCCTTGGGGACTACACCCAGTGGGTGCACTCAGCGTGCCCCCACTAACCCAGAATTTCAATCGACACACCCAGTGGGTGTAGGACAAACTCTAAGAATTTCAGAAAAAAGGATTTTCAGATATCATATCCTAACAGAACAGGCGGTGACTGACTGACCTGAACATTACTCTGAAGAGCTGAAGTGGCGTCATAGGCTGCCTGGCTGGCTTCTCGGATTGCCTTCACTTGCTCCATCATGACCCCCGCCTGGCGTATTGCTTCTTTAGCGGCACTAGCTTGGTCTTCTGGGACGTGGTGGGTTGAGAAAAGCGAAGGTTGAGCAACACTCGACGATGAAGGGCGAGCACTCGTCAACGGCACCGCAAAGGATACGGTAGGCCGAGTGACATTGTCTCCCTCCACGATCAACGTATCGGGTGCTGGCGCGTCCCGAGTCGCCTTGCCAGCAGACGCTTTCCTGCTCCTCCTCTGCCTCAGTGGCTCCTTGTCGTCGTCATCCAGAAGGTCAATAACGACGTTAGAAGAAGCTGCGGAAACGAACCGAAATTAGAGACAAGAGGTCAATCGACTGAAGACGGAACTACCAGAGTCATACTAGGTCTTGAAGTAACAGCATCCTCCATCTCATGGTCTTCGGCCCTGGCGGAGGTATCAGAAGTAGCAGCACTGCAGTTCCATAAGTCAGTCGATTAGCCCATGAGTCGACAAAGAACAAGTTCATGAAACGGGAAAACTCAAGCTACGCCATTACCCTGAGATTGTGGGGATCACCATCTTCATCTTCGGCAAGACTTTCGCCGGCTTCGGCGGCACCACTCGAGATTGCTTTGGAGCTTTCTCAGTCGGTGCCGGAGAAGTGGTCCGAGGGCGCTTGGTCGATTGCGTGGCGGTTGCGACCCCCTTACCGCGCTCAGCCGCAGGATCATGGACAAGCTTCAAACGTCTCTCTGAGCGAGGAGGTACAACTTCCTCCTCCTCCTCCTCTCCCTCTTCCTCCTCGCCAGAGTCATCACCATCGTCATCGTCGTCAGCATTCGATTCCCACTCCTCTGGACTTTCGCCTCCACTTCCTTCCTCCTCCTCAGTCGGCGTTTGCGCTCCATTGGGCATTGAGTATAATTCGGTGGTAGCCTGACAGACAACAAAACAAAACAAAGGTCAATCAACCGATTCGCAGCAAAGCAGAATGAACGAGGCAAGATTACAATCGAAGATAAGTGGTCATACCGTGTCCGGTGTGTAGGAATGGTCGAGTGGTGGGATCCTCCTAGCCCCTCGTGGGTTGTCCTTACTCCCTGTGATTGCGGCCACCCACCTCTCCAGCGTGGCGTCGTCGACTGCTTCTGGATGGACCCGAGTGGTGTCTTCGGTTCCACAGTACAGCCACATCGGATGGCCTCGGTACTGGAGCGGTTGGATACGCCGCCTCAGGAAGACCTCCAGAAGATCCATACCCGTCACTCCGTCTCAAACAAGCTGGATTACGCGCTCCATCAACATTCTTACTTGAGGTTTCTCCTCAGGAAGCACCTTCAGAGAAGAGGGTTTATTCACTCGGTTCATGGAGAACGGAGGGAGACCAGTCGACTGCCCCGGCGTCGACTCGTCTTGGCAGTAGAACCAGGTCGACTGCCACCCTCTGACCGACTCAGGAAGGGTCATGGCCGGGAAAGTGCTCTTACTCCTCATCTGAATCCCAAGACCCCCGCACATTTGGATAACCCTAGTCCTGTCATCGTCCGGACTCGCCTTTTTCACCGTCTGTGAGCGACAGGTGAATATGTGCTTAAAGAGACCCCAGTGTGGTCGACAACCCAGGAAGTTCTCGCACATGGACACGAAAGCAGCAAGATAGGCAATAGAATTGGGAGTGACATGATGGAGTTACGCCCCAAAGAAGTTCAGAAATCCTCGGAAGAAAACACTCGGCGGCAGAGAGAATCCACGATCTACATGTGTGGCTAGGAGAACACACTCACCCTCCTGCGGCTGTAGTTGCCACTCGGACCCCGGGAGCCTCGCCGACCCGTGGGGGATCAATCCCTCGTTCGCTAGGTCATTGAGATCTGCCTCGGTGATGGTCGAGCGGATCCAATCCCCTTGGACCCAACCTTGCGGCAGGCAAGACCTTGACGAAGATCCGCCCCGACTGGGCGCTCTCCCCTTCGCTTTCCCCGTCGCCGTTGCTTTCTTCGCGCGCTCCAAGGCCGCCGTCTTCTCCTTCACCATTGTCGCCGGCGAAGCACGCGAGGAGCGGATGGGCGGAGGCGAGAGCAGGCGCAGCAGGCGGAGGCGGAGAGGGCAGAGGGAAGAATGAGAAGGCACCGTTCAAAAACCCTCGCCCGGCGCTTTATATAAAGTCGCTTCCGAGTGGCTGACAGGTAGGCCCGGGCGATCCTGTCACATCCCGAAACAGTCGCGCACGCGTGATACGTGGCGAAAAAGGTGGCGCGAAAATCGAGGCGTCCACGCCCTATCCCATCCGAGTACAGCGGGCCGCCCCGCTTCGCGCGCTTCCCAAAATTCAGATCCCACAAAATCCGCTAACGGCAGATCAATCTGTCAGGCAATAGATTTCCTGCGATCCGTCGCTCGGAAGTTCACTAAGTTCAAAAGTTCACTCGACAAAAGAAAGGAATGGATCAAGGCGACTGAAAGAAAAGTTGTTGCCATCGTTGCAAAAGATTATTGATTCAAGATGAGACATGTTCAGAACACAAAAACGGGTCGGAAAGATTATCAACTCCTTCCTCACTCAAACCTCGATCCATTCGGGGGCTAATGATGAAGTCATGTACCTAGGGTAGGGTCACGGGCCTATCCAAAGTACCCTCCCCAAGGACATCTTCAGAAGAAGCTACCTTCTAGTCGACTAAGAGAGATTCCACTCGACGGACTCGAAGGCACTCGACCATGAAGACTCACTCGACCACCAGGAGATCAAGAGCCACTCTGCATCCAAACGGTCTATAATTAAGTAGTCTTTATAGTCATGATGACACTTTATGTAAGGCGTTACCAGTAACGCCCATCTTTATGTACTTTAAACCCTGCATAACTAAGGGCCGGAGGGGTCTGGCAGACACTATATAAACCACCCCCTCCTCAGTGTAAAGGGTTCGCACCCCTGTAACTCATACGCATATAATCCAGTCGACCGCCTCCGGGCTCCAAGACGTAGGGCTGTTACTTCCTCCGAGAAGGGCTTGAACTCGTAAATCCCTTGCGTATACAACTACTCCATAGCTAGGATCTTGCCTCTCCATACTTACCCCCCATTCTACTGTCAGACTTAGAACCACGACAGCTGGGGCTGCTAGGTCCCAAGGAGAAGATGACGGCCAAAGCGGCGGAGGCCCTCATCCGTAGGTTCGACGAGCCCCTCACCGATGATGACATCGGCATCATCGCCAAGTTGACCAGGCTCAACAAGGACGCGCTCCGTGTTGCCGTGGGGATGGCGGGACCTGAAGCTGCTGCCGAGGAGGCCGTAATGTAGTCATGTTAGGTCTTCATTGCTATCTCTGTTTCGTCTGTAGTTTCCGGCAGCGGCCGCCATTAGGGTGGCTCAAGTTAGGTTTAGTTCTTCTTTGTCCCAGTAGTGGTAGGAGGCATGGTTTGCGTCGTCGAGGTTTGGGGCCTATTGGTGGTCGACGGCATTCCCCGGCGAGCCCGGATGTGTTTCAGTTTCAGTTTCAGTATGGTAATGCAAATGTTAGCTGTCGGAATGGAAGCGCTTGCTGATGGCTCATGTGTTCGTTATTTTTGGAGAGAATGTGTGTGTCCAATGAATAGTACAACACCTGCGATTTTGAGTTGGAATGTACGAGGGCTGAATTCGCCGGCGAAGAGAACTGCAGTGCGTCAAGTTGCAGAAGCGCAGCATGTATCCATACTCTGTCTTCAGGAAACCAAGCTGGAAAGTTGGCAGCAGTCCACTGTCAGGGAGCTGGGAGGAAACACATTAGAAGGATGCGCCGTTCTTCCAGCCATGGGCACCAGAGGAGGAGTTGCCATACTATGGAACAAGAGAAGCGTCAGTTTTGCCTCTCAAGCAGTCGGGTGTTTCTCGATCACGGGCAAAGTCAAGGTGCTGCACGACGGATCTTGGTTCTGGCTGACAACAGTCTACGGCCCCGTAGATGACACACGCAAAGATGCATTCCTTGCTGAACTTGCCCATGCAGCGCCACCATCTGGAAAGTCGTGGCTGATAAACGGGGATATTAACATCATTTATGAAGCCCGTGATAAAAACAACCTCAATCTAAACCGGAGGATCATGGGCATGTTCAGAGCAGCAATCGACAGAGCAAGCCTTAGAGAAATTAAGTGCAAGAACAGGAGATTTACATGGTCAAATGAGAGGGAAGATCCAACTTTGGTCAGTATCGACAAAGTGTTCTGCAACCTGGAATGGGAGGCCCTCTTCCCCTCATACATCCTGATGGCGGAATCGACGGCCTGCTCGGATCACTGTCCCCTCCTCCTGGCAAACACCGCTGCTCCGTGTAGAAAGCCGATGTTCCGTTTTGAAAATTTCTGGCCCATTTTCCCACATTTCCATGAAACTGTTGACCGGGCTTGGCAGCGGCCGGTATATCACTCATGCCCTTTCGTCCGTTTGGTGAAGAAGATGAAGAGGATGGCAGCAGATCTGAAAATTTGGGCAAGAGCTCACTTTAGTGATGCAAAGTTGCAGTTCCATCTGGCTTGCCAAGTGATTCTCCGACTGGATATTGCGCAAGAGAGCAGAAGGCTGTCGGAGAGTGAATTTCTCCTGAGGAAACAACTCAAAATGAGAACTCTGGGGCTGGCGGCTGTGGAAAGAGCAAGGAAAAGATAGGCCTCAAGGATTTCTTGGCTCAAAGCTGGTGATGCACGCACGGCCTTTTTCCAAGCGAAGATCAACTCAAGGAGAAGAAAGAACTTCATTCACTCACTGCAAACTAATACGGTCATTGCCACGGCACATGAAGACAAAGCATCTATCATCCACAATCATTTCACTAATCTACTGGGCAACAAGGAGAACAGAGGAGGCACTCTCAACTGGGAGGAGCTCGACATGCCAACGCTGCAGAATGAAGGACTGGACATCCCTTTCTCTGAGCAGGAGGTTTGGGCTGCGATTCAGGCCTCCCCGGCAGAAAAAGTGCCAGGCCCAGATGGTTTCTCAGACACTTTTTATCGATCATGCTGGGCAACGATTAAAGATGATGTCATGGCAGTTTTTGACAGCTTCTACAGGCTGGCTGATGGAAACTTCGCCGAGCTCAACACGGCCATGATCGCCCTTCTCCCAAAGAAGGATGGGGCAACTAGAATCTCTGATTTTAGGCCCATCAGTCTCATACATTCTGTTGCAAAGTTGATCACCAAGGTTTTATCCATGAGACTCGCCGCTGTCATCGACCGGATCATCTCCCCTGCGCAATCTTCTTTTCAGAGGAAGAAATGTATTTATGATAGCTATTTGTACGTTCAGAACACGATCCAGGCGCTGCATAGAACTAGAACCCCGGCCCTTCTCCTCAAGCTTTACATCGCCAAGGCTTTTGATAGTGTATCATGGGAATATTTGATAGAACTTCTTCAGAGATTAGGTTTCTCGCATCGGTGGATAGATTGGGTAGCGCTCCTTCTGTCAACCTCCTCTTCGGCCTGCTTGTTGAACGGCGTCCCGGGCAGCTGTTTCTTGCACTTACGAGGGCTGCGGCAGGGTGATCCATTGTCGCCGCTGCTCTTCATACTCTGCATCGACTCCCTCCACCGACTGTTGGAGGCCGCTACTAGATCCGGCGTGCTGAGCTCCATCCCAGGCGCGGTGGTGCGGATGCGCACAAGCCTGTACGCAGACGATGCCATTATCTTCATAAACCCCAATCACACAGATATAGACAACCTACTAGATCTTCTACAACTTTTCGGCGATGCGACGGGGCTCGCGTCAATCTGTCAAAATCTTCAGCGATACCCATTAGATGCAACGACATAGACATTCAGGATGTTCTGCACAATTTCGCTGGCCCCACGGCGGTGTTCCCGTTTAAATACCTAGGGCTTCCTGTCACGATCGGCCGCATCAAGTTAGTCCATCTTCAGGCCATCCTCGACGGAATTAGAGCGAGGCTCGCTGGCTGGAAAGGGAAACTCTTGCCATTGGCAGGACGCCGTGTCCTAGTACGCTGTGTGCTTTCTGCCATGCCTACCTTCGCGTCGTTCACGGCGCTGCGAATCCCAAAGAGGTTCATAAAGGAGATCGACAAGGCAAGACGGCGATTCCTCTGGGCGGGCGACGAAGAAATCTCGGGCGGCAAATGCAAGGTTGGATGGGCATCTGTCACCAAGCCGGAGCAGCGGGGCGGGCTAGGCATCCCCGACCTCACTCGTTTCGCCCAGGCCCTGCGGTTGCGCTGGTTGTGGCTATCCTGGAGGCAGCCAACCAGGCCTTGGGTCGGCACCGGGACGCCGTGCGACGCAGCCGACCGGGCTCTTTTCACGGCCTCCACGGCGGTGACCATCGGAAATGGGACTAGTGCATCTTTCTGGTCCTGTTCATGGCTGGGAGGGCGGCAGCTATGCTTGGCATACCCCGATCTGTTTGCCCGATCCATCCGCAAGAACAGAAGCGTAAAGGAAGCTCTGACAGCTGATCGATGGATCCTCGACCTCCGCAACAACGGCGACTATAACACCATTGTCCATCAAGTCGTGCAGCTGGCAAGAGAGATTAGAGGGGCTCAAATCAACCTGGAGCCTCAGGACCCGGACACGATCAAATGGAAGCTCTGCAGCTCGGGCAACTACTCGGCAAGGTCGGCGTATAACGCACAATTCGACAGCAATCAACCATGCAGTTTCAAAAACATCATTTGAAAGATCTGGGCTCCAGGGAAAGTGAAAATGTTCCTATGGCTATTGCACCTGGACAGACTCTGGTGCAATGACCGTCTTCAGAGGAGAGGATGGCCGAATGGCTACTTTTGCCCCTTGTACCTGCGCAGCCTGGAGACGTCGCTGCATCTGGCCTGGGAGTGTCCCGTGGCAATGCAGGTATGGAACACCGCGGCATCATGGACGGGGTGCAGCTCTTTGAACCAGCGGGTGTGGAGCAGTGATACAACGACAACGGCCAAAGTTCAGAAGATTGTGGCTGTCGCAGCCCAAGAGCACAGGAAGGGCACAAAGACCATGATCGCCCTTGTCTCATGGCACATCTGGTTGGAAAGGAATGCTTGTGTTTTCAGGGGCAAATAGGCGGACGCACGGCACATCATCAAAGCATGCCAGAGCGACATGGAGCAATGGCGACTTGCCGGCGCAAGATGCATCCAACAGCCCTTTGGGGAAGTGACGTGAGAGATCTCCCTGTGCGTACGGTAGCTTAGGTTTTCCTGGATGGTCTAAGTCTTGGGGGCCTGATCTAAGATGTAACGCCTCTGTTTTTCCTGATCGCTTGATCAACCATAGTAACCTCTCTCCCTGCTAAATGAAATGAAAACCAGCTATGCTGGACACTTCAAAAAAAAAATAGAGAATGCATCAAAAGAGGTGATAGCTCGAACTCACGAATCATCTCTTATACCTAGCAGAGCATAGGCATTGGGTCTCAAGAGCCTAGGTACGAAGGCTGGCATACTATTTCGAGTATATATGACAAAAAAATCAATATTGATTGAAACCAAAAGAGGAAAAAAATCAATATTGATTGAAACATACCTAGCGGCGAGCTAAGTCCTAACTCATCTAGCCTTGTCATTGAAACCAAAGACACCGCGGCATACGAGGTCTTGGCAACATAGTTTGCATGAGTTGCACAGAAAATACATGAAGTTGAGTATATTTAAGAAATATTTCTCACTCGCTATTAATATGTCCTAGCCCTTCCACCCTCATCTCTCCATCCGAACACGCTCGAGGCATTGGAGATGTTGTGGGCAGACCATGTCTATGCATGTCCGGTATTTCAAGAGTTACTTTTCATCGATTAGAAACACAAATGAAATTTATTTAATGCGAGTCCTTGTTGAATATTGCACACTTTGTTCCGTGCTTTGCTATAGAAATCTCAATCTGCCACGCGCTTGCCTCCTTAGTGAACGCAAAAAGCGATGTGATATAAGTCAGGTGGATCAAAAGGGCATGAAGGTTTCGTGGTGTAGTTAGGTCGCTTTGGTTTCTTAAAACTTGACTCCAGCAATTGTCACAACGGTTTCGTGGTGTAGTTGGTTATCACGTCAGTCTAACACACTGAAGGTCTCCGGTTCGAACCCGGGCGAAGCCAAAATTATATTTTTTTACCTTTTCTTTTTTGCAATTTCAACAGTGAAAAAAAAGATAAATGGCCCATGCAGGTCTCGAACCTGCGACCTTCGCGTTATTAGCACGACGCTCTAACCAGCTGAGCTAATGGGCCAGTTATGCATACAATTATTTTGGGAATTTAATCATAATATATTTGATTTGGTTTGCAGCTTTTTATTTTTTTAGGGGAAGGTCTGCAGGTTTTTGTTTGAACAGCGAAGAGCAGGTTGGTTTTGGATTGACATGAGCGTACACCAGGTGCAACAGCCATCTATTAGTTCTTGTTCTTCTTTTTCTTCTCCCTGCAACAAGGTTATGCTGCTGCTCACTTTTGATCCAGCTTGACTAGTCTGTCTGGGGATTGAGGAATCTAAGATTAACCGAGTACAAAAACTGTGGGCTGTATAACGACCGCGACTTTCCAAGTTTGCAGTTTTCCTCCAGATTTTCAGTTGTGAAATGTGTAGCTGGGTAAAATTCTGCTATCTATTAGTGGGCATGCCCTTATTTACCAAGCAGAGAAAGCATAAGGGCATCTTCAACGCTGACTGGCAAAGTTGCTTCCGCTTCTGTTCGCGGATACTGATGCCGGAGCCCGCATCCAATGTTAGCCGCATACATTTTAACAACTTTTTCAACTAATCGGGCGAAATTCGTGCAAACCCAGCGGATTTCATATAAAGCGTCGACATTCAAGCAAACACAGCGGATTTTCATTATATTTAGAAAAAAAAACGTTCCGAACTCTAAACCTGTCCTACGCCGGCTGCCGGCGTCCAAGCCCTTGTTGTGCCCTTCCTGGGACCGCGTTCTCCATCCGTCGTCTCCATGAGCACGGGCGATAAGTCCGATGAAATGAAGATGCGTTTTTTGGCGAGGAAGAGTAGAACACCGGAGACGGACCGACCCACATGGGACACAAGGCCCTGCCGCCCCCCGCCCTACTCATCCTTGGAGGATTCCTTGCCTTGTATGTCGCCGGTGGACGTGAGGTCCATGATGGAAATGATTGCGCCGACGCTCTAGTCGTCCCACCGCGCCGCCCGAAAGTTCGTTGGCGGCACGTAGGAGGCGCGACTCGCGTTGTTCTCGTCCGCGAACGCCTGCAGCTGCGCCTTCGCGCCAGCCGCTTCCTGGCGAGCAGCGGCTTGAGCGCGGGCGGCCTCGTAGATCGCTCGCTACTCTGCGACGAAGTTGAGATTCGCCACGGCATGGCCGCAACGCCTCTCGCCGTCGATTTGGCTCTCTGCCAGCCAGTTCTGCTCTAGGAGAAACATGTTGTATCGTTGTTCTTCCCGCGCCTGCTGGAACACCGACATAGGCGCCGACGCAGGCCACTCCTCCGCCATGGCGACGTTGTAGTGCGCTTGCGCCAGCTCCATGGTGAAGTCGGCATGCACATGCGCGGGCTCCAATGCGGTGTCGTCAGAGCCCATCTCCATCGTGGGGTCGTCCTCCTCGTTGAAGATGCCGGGCGAGTTGGTCGGCATGCTGACCTTGATCTGCTTGGCACGGTGGCTCTGCCAAGCGGCCGCAAGGGCGGCCGCCTCGTGCTTCATCTCCGTGAAAAGGCTCTCCCACCGAGTGTTGCCGCCTGCAGTCATGGCGGATGTGGTGCAAGGGAGGAGGATATAGAGTGGCTTGTGTTGTGGCGTGGAGTTAACTGGGTGTGGCCGCCTTTAGATAGATAATTTCGGTGAGGCCTAACGTCCTGGTGCATCAATGCGCGGTGCCGGAGTGGGTTTCTCGCCGATGAGCCTGCTTAACGGCAGCATACGGACGGACGGGCATTGAATGGGCGTGGTAGATATCTGTCTCATCCTGTCTAGTAATGCGTCTCCGGCATTGAACAGGCGCGGACACCGGGGACGCCGTCGCAGGCGGCCCGCTCGTCTGACATGCCGCTTCAATGCCGGAGCCAGTGAGAGGTCACGTCCACTCTGGGCCGGCTTCAATGTGGACTGGACGCTCTACAACGACATGAACGCGGCCAGTTGGCGCATGGGTGGGAACGCGCGCGGGCCAGGGAAGAGGTTTTTGGGTAGGCTAGGGTGGTCAGAAGAGGTTGTGGCTACTGTCCGGATGCCCGCCAAGCTCTCCTTCCCTAGTTTGTCTTCCATTTGCGGGAGAAAGTGTGTCCGGATCGTTCTGCAAACGATGCAGGACCGCATTGGATGACACAACATGTTCAGACCGCGTGGTTCGGACGGTTGCGAACGGTTTGGGGGTTACCGATGGAGATGCTCTAAGACGACATGTGAGGTATATGTGCTTAAAAAGACATGCCATCAAATGTTTTCATGTTATTACTGCTTAATATTTTTTTAACGGTTCAAATACTATAGTTATTGTGATCCATTAAAAGAAAACACGAAAATTTGTCGGCTCTGTTTTGCGTCTTGCAGACTCACGTTTTACATACAATTTAGTTTTATCGTGCTCTATTATTTGGGGTAGGATTGTCTGACTCAAGTTGGAAGTGATAGGAGACTGTGTGTGTCGTGTAGTGCTGTTTGGCCCTGTGTGTGATGCAAGTGGCCGAGTACGACTGTAACCATATAATTTCCTCATAATTAATTTATTATGATGTCATGACCATGATTTATTGTTTTTAGTAGGGCGTGGTTAGATCTCACTCGACTGAGAATTAACCAAGTCTCGGTCAAGTGATATAGTATGTAAACTGAAAATATATTTTTTGTATGAATCTCCATGCAAAATCGAAGGAACATAACATCAACTGAGACATAACGAAGTTTCGGTCGACTAGCAAAACTGCAATATATACTTTGATCATTGTGTGTGCCAAGATGACTAGCCCGCGCAGACGAACGGATTGATGACTAGTTCTCTCTCGTTGCACTTCCCGGTCGTGTGTAACGGCAGAAAAAAAGAAGGGTGAAAGTTTGAGATGGAAGGGAAAAAGTCATTAGTCCACAACATGTGATTCCCGCGATCAAACTTCCAAACACACCGTCCCGATCGACACTGACTAGTGACTCACATGTTTCGCGTTCAACCATGCACGCACGTTTGTTCCCAGAAACATGGGGGAAAATTAAGAATCCTTGGCAGCTTACTCCGGTCGCTAGCTGCCGCCGCGTGCAACACCTTCAGAGACCGCGAGAGCCGAATAATGGCGGACGAACCCATTCCGTCGCGGAAACTGGCCTGTATGGAGACATATCTGGCGGGGCTGTACTCGAGAAAGCAACGCATGCATTGTCTCTATTTAATCGGCAGCTCCTACCGTGTGTCGCCTCATCTTCTCCTCCCTCCCGTCGCCTCTACCGGCCGAAACAGTTCATTGCAAGCTGCAACGAGTAGCTGCGCCGTGTGCGTGCACGTCCACGTGCGGTGTCTCTCTTCTCCAATGGCGCTCCAAGCATCGTTGCCTTCCGCGTTCCACGCGGCCCCGGCCATCACTCACGCTTCTTGTCGGCGGCAGGTGCGTACGGCCGATTGATCGCCGGGGAAATGGCCTCGATCTCTTGCCTGTTAACGACTTTGGCATGGAGACGTTTGCCTTTGGGTTAGGTCTCCCGTGCCGGCTCGGCTCGCCGGAGTATCTGTTTGATCGATGTGTTGCTGACGGGGTGATTATATTTGATGTCGTACGCTTGCAGTTCCAACTGCGTGCGAGCGCTGCGGCCGCGGCTAGCAGCGCCGGCGCCGGCGACGGGAAGGTGGTGATGGGGAAGCAGCCGGCGACGGGCGCGTGGAAGATCGACTACTCCGGCGAGAAGCCGGCCACGCCGCTGCTCGACACCATCAACTACCCCGTCCACATGAAAAACCTCTCCACCACGGTACCTATATATTCTCCTCCAACTCGGGCTGCCTATGTGATCGATAACAACAGTTAGCTTAACGAAGCTGGGTTGGCATGGCAGGACTTGGAGCAGTTGTCCGCGGAGCTCCGTGCGGAGATCGTGAACACGGTGTCCAAGACCGGCGGCCACCTGAGCTCCAGCCTGGGGGTGGTGGAGCTCACGGTGGCGCTACACCACGTCTTCGACACGCCCGAGGACAAGATCATCTGGGACGTCGGCCACCAGTCGTACCCGCACAAGATCCTCACGGGCCGCCGGTCGCGGATGCACACCATCCGGAAGACCTCCGGCCTCGCCGGGTTCCCCAAGCGCGACGAGAGCGTGCACGACGCGTTCGGCGCCGGCCACAGCTCCACGAGCATCTCCGCCGCGCTCGGGATGGCCGTCGCGCGTGACCTCCAGGGCAAGCAGAACCACGTCATCTCTGTCATCGGAGACGGCGCCATGACCGCCGGGCAGGCCTACGAGGCCATGAACAACTCCGGGTACCTCGACTCCAACATGATAGTGGTCCTCAATGATAACAAGCAGGTCTCCCTCCCGACGGCCACCCTCGACGGTCCGGCCAAGCCAGTGGGCGCGTTGAGCAAGGCTCTCACCAAGCTCCAGTCCAGCACCAAGCTCCGGCGGCTACGGGAGGCCGCCAAGACCGTCACCAAGCAGATCGGGGGCTCGACGCACGAGGTGGCAGCCAAAGTGGATGAGTACGCGCGCGGCATGATGAGCGCCCCGGGCTCATCGCTCTTCGAGGAGCTTGGGCTCTACTACATCGGCCCCGTGGACGGCCATAACCTCGAGGACCTCGTCACCATCTTCGAGAAGGTCAAGTCCATGCCGGCGTCTGGGCCCGTGCTCATCCACATCGTGACGGAGAAGGGGAAGGGGTACCCGCCGGCGGAGGCCGCCGCTGACAAGATGCACGGCGTGGTCAAGTTTGACCCGACGACGGGGAAGCAGTTCAAGACGAAGAGCCCGACACTGTCGTACACGCAGTACTTCGCCGAGTCGCTCATCCGGGAGGCGGAGGTGGACGACAAGGTGGTGGCGATCCACGCGGCCATGGGCGGCGGCACGGGGCTCAACTACTTCCAGAAGCGGTTCCCGGAGCGGTGCTTCGACGTGGGCATCGCGGAGCAGCACGCCGTGACCTTCGCAGCAGGGCTCGCCGCCGAGGGGATGAAGCCGTTCTGCGCCATCTACTCCTCGTTCCTGCAGCGCGGGTACGACCAGGTGGTGCACGACGTGGACCTGCAGCGGCTGCCGGTGCGCTTCGCCCTGGACAGGGCAGGCCTCGTCGGCGCGGACGGCCCCACGCACTGCGGCGCGTTCGACGTGACATACATGGCCTGCCTGCCGAACATGGTGGTCATGGCGCCCGCCGACGAGGCCGAGCTCATGCACATGGTCGCCACCGCCAGCGCCATCGACGACCGCCCAAGCTGTTTCCGCTTCCCCCGCGGCAACGGCGTGGGCGCCGTGCTGCCTCTCGACAGCAGAGGCACCCCCATGCAGGTTGGCAAGGGGAGGGTGCTCGTCGGAGGCAACAGGGTGGCGCTGCTAGGATATGGCACGATGGTGCAGGCCTGCCTGAAGGCGGCGGAGCTGCTGAAGGAGCACGACGTGTTCATCACCGTCGCCGACGCCCGCTTCTGCAAGCCGCTGGACACGGAGCTGATCCGTGACCTCGCGGCCGAGCACGAGATACTCATCACCGCCGAGGAGGGCTCCATCGGAGGCTTCGGCTCCCACGTGGCGCACTACCTCAGCCTCAGCGGCCTCCTCGACGGCCCGCTCAAGGTAAACACCCCATTCAGCTCAGAATACAATAGTGTCCTTGCAACTTTTCAGCGGACTGTGGTCGCTGATGGTTAGATTTGTGGTGTGATGTTGTTGCAGCTGAGGTCGATGTTCCTGCCGGACCGGTACATTGACCACGGCGCCGCGGAGGACCAGATGGAGGAGGCCGGCCTAACGCCGAGGCACATCGCCGCCACGGTGCTGTCCCTGCTGGGCCGGCCACTGGAAGCGCTCCACATCAAGTGATTCAATCAACCAACCAGCATGTGTTAGTGTTATACATGGATCTTTGAAGGACTCGACATTGCTGCTGCTGCTGCTCGCGTACTCCCTAACAGTTACTAATGGATCTTTGAAGGACTCGGCAATGCTAGGTAGCTGGAGATGCCATGCAAATGTCCGCGGGTGTTTGATTCTTGGCTTCTTCTCATGCTTCCAAATGAGTTGGAGCCTTTCTTTGAACCGGAGGATACATGCATATATATATATACTAGTATAACGCCCGTGCGTTGCCACGGGCTCTTCAAAATTTATAATCAGTATCTTTCATTTATCATCCCCTCATATTGGGTGATTATGGGGTGCTCTAATTAGAAACACAACAATCAAATATTAGAAAATTTCACCGAACGAACAACAACGAATAATACGATATCTATCAAACGAATAAAATGAGGTCATATTTTTGGTCCGTCATGCACTTCTGTTGAAAAGTGCCTCTCCCTTTTAGAATCAACCCACTGTTTGCTCGCACGCAAAAAAAATACATCTCTAAAGTGGGGAACCGATCGGTGCCAAAAAAAACTCAAACTCCTATCCAATCTCGACTTCGTGCTCTTCCACTTCTATTGATAAAGATGGGACATTAAGGGTTTCATCATGATGACTTCGAGCAGCCGCCGACATCCCTCCCCACATCTACCCCTACCCCCTGCTGCCGCTTGCACTGTCCTTGCTCCTCGAGGGAGCTAGGGACACAATGTTCTCTAGGATGGGCATGACCAGATCCACGAGGAGGCCACATTCTTCCATGGGAACCCAACCAAGCACACCATCCTCCGCAACCATCCAATCCCAGCCTAACAAAGTCAAGACCCGCCATCGATCCACAAATCAGGCTCGCCGCATCCAGGTTCACTGCAAGTCTGCGACGAGTCTGTAGTTGACATCTTGACTTTGGCTATCCCCACGGAAGAATCATCGGATCCTGCTTACTTTTACCATCACTTCGTCTCTTCCCAAGGCAGCGACACCACCCAGCCAATCACCACCACCGCTTGCGGCTTGCCTACATAAAATCATGAGAAATCCCCACGGCGGTGCTGTAAGATCACCTTGGCGACCTCGACAGTGACCGACTGGTCTAAGATCTAAGCTAGCCGCTCTTTGTAGAAATCAATAGAAGTAGGCATGTGACTCAGATTTGTTCTTTGGTGTGCATGCGTTTCTTGCTGCCCACCAGCTCTTGTCTACAACTCGCCTATCTCTGTACCAGCTCTTGGTCTACAACTCGCCTATCTCCATGCTCGAGACGACCAAGCTCGATGCGCAAGCCGCATACGTCTGCTAGAGCTATATCCAGGCCCTATGATTTTTGGATCACTGGCACTATGGGTGCCAGGACCGGAGTCGCCCTCATCCACCAAGTGGATCAGGGAGGCCCGCCACCTAGACTCTACATCGCAACATTTTGTGTTTTCCTATAAAAAGTAAAGAACCTTCTCTAATAAACGTAAATATAACCTTTTGGTTTTATAGTCTCAACTTTTCTACACTCTAATACCAGAAGGATTTCTTGGTTTTATTTAATGACCTTCTTGAATGTCGTTCACTTAGAAAGGTAGTAATACAATCTGTGATATTAAGACAAATTATTAGTCATATTAAAGTGCAAAAGGCCCTATAGGAGTCAAAGCATGATTTTTATGGTTATACTGTAATTTGCAAGATCTGAGATTTATGCAAGTGTACAATTAGAGAAGAGCCAATTAAATAGATTTTCACATTCAGAATAGTACGATTAGCAGTAGCACTTCAATTTTTTCATGTTTGATCAGCTTGCTAGGTGGTTATCACTAAGCATGTTGGAACGATGAGCATAACCTAACTTAGTTCAGTACGTGTTGCTGCAAATTAGTTCAGTACGTACGAAGCTGTTGTTAATTTCAATGCCTGGTTGTTGCAAGTTTCTAATGAAAAAGTACTTCAGGTCAAAGGTCAGGGAATATACACTTTTGTTATCATGGTTGTTTCCTTATAGTGAACAACTTTGATCACCACTTTAGCAGCTACTATCTATAAGAAGACATTAGCTAAGTAGATACAGGCAAAGAAATCATGTAGGCAAAACCAGAATTAAAAACATCCTTCTCAATGGAGCTTGTGCAGTTCGGAAGACCCTGATCATCGATGAGGGACCCCTCCGATGGTAGCATGGCGTGACAATTGCCGTCAATGACGACACCCAAAGTACCTTGCACAATCCATCGATCCAGTTCGAAACAATCAAGCACATACCTTGCAAAGTGATGTGGATCTGAAGCAGAGGTGGGAAGGTAAAGGCTCAGGTGAGGTGGAATGAGACGTTGATACAGACGTGCACGCATGAGAATAAGGCGGTGCCCAGGATGGATCTCCATCGGAGGAGGCCGGATCCGCTGGGGAGGAGGTCGCTGTAGTACCTGCCATCTGTGCGATGGATCACGGGGCTGGCTGGCAGGGGGAGGGGATAGGAGGGAGCGGGTGGGCTAGAGCGCAGATGGCGGGTGCCCCCGACAATGGCTGGGAAGGATGGTGGAGGAGGTGGATGAGGATGGCGGCGGCGGCGTCTGCGGTTGCACCTCGTCCGCAGCCGTGCTGGTGGTGGTCGATGCGAGAGCCGGATGGCGTCGGCTAGAATCAGGCAGGGGCGACAAAGATTTAGAGGAGAGAGAGAATGGAGGCGATGAGCGAAGGGAGGAAGGGCCACCGGTGATTGGGGTGGCCTCAGATCCGCCCTCCGTGGCCGCCTATTTCATGGGACGAACACCCGTGCTCACCGTCGGGCTCGTCTTCGGCCGCTGCCTCGCCGACATTCACGACGTAGAGCCCCTTCCTCCGATCCCATTTGCCAGGGAGGCAGCGCCATCCTTCATCGCAGAGAACGAGTCCACATTGAGATCCCAACCAGATCGTGATTGCGCCTCCCCAAACCGCAGCGGCACATCCCACTCCATCAACGACCAACCTATATGAGGCGGAGGGTCAGTGTAGGACGTGAGCGCCGTCACCATGGACGTGGGGGACGCCGTAGGTGGGAAGGAGGCGGCGACGGCGTCTGTGTTAGGAAGATCGCACGAGGGCGGCGGCGTTTACTCGAGGGGATCGAGAGGAGCTGCGTTTGGTGCCGGGTGGGTTCTTTGGTGCGTGCGTGGGGCTGGAGATTGTGATAGGTGATCAGGTGAGGGCGTGCCATACCTGGATCGATAGCCTTACCATACCTGGTGGTAATTTAAATTTATTACCATATTTGATATTTCTCGAGTTATGGCCTTACCATACCTGGATTGATAGCCTTTGGGGTAATTTAAATTTATTACCATATAATTACCATATTCAAAATTTCCTGAGTTATGACCTTACCATACCTGAATTGATTTATTACTATACGTGGATTAATTATGATTTATTACTATACATGGATAGCCTTACCATACCTGGTGGTAATTTAAATTTATTACCATATTCGATATTTCCCGAGTTATGGCCTTACCATATCTGGATTGATAGCCTTTGGGGTAATTTAAATTTATTACCATATAATTACCATATTCAAAATTTCCTGAGTTATGACCTTATCATACCTGGATTGATTTATTACTATACGTGGATTAATTATGATTTATTACTATATGATTTATTACTATACGTGGATAGCCTTACCATACCTGGTGGTAATTTAAATTTATTACCATATTCGATATTTCCCGAGTTATGGCCTTACGATACCTGGATTGATAGCCTTTGGGGTAATTTAAATTTATTACCATATAATTACCGTACCTGGATTGATTTATTACTATACGTGGATTAATTATGATTTATTACTATATGATTTATTACTATACGTGGATAGCCTTACGATACCTGGATTGATAGCCTTTGCGTGCGTGGGGCTGGAGATTGTGATAGCTGATCAGGTGAGGGCGTGCCACACCTGGATCGATAGCCTTACCAT
>NC_041381.1:659129295-659156122 GCF_002162155.2 Triticum dicoccoides
TTATGGCCTTACCATACCTGGATTGATAGCCTTTGGGGTAATTTAAATTTATTACCATATAATTACCATATTCAAAATTTCCTGAGTTATGACCTTACCATACCTGGATTGATTTATTACTATATGTGGATTAATTATGATTTATTACTATATGATTTATTACTATACGTGGATAGCCTTACCATACCTGGTGGTAATTTAAATTTATTATCATATTCGATATTTCCCGAGTTATGGCCTTACCATACCTGGATTGATAGCCTTTGGGGTAATTTAAATTTATTACCATATAATTACCATATTCAAAATTTCCTGAGTTATGACCTTACCATACCTGGATTGATTTTATTACTATACGTGGATTAATTACGATTTATTACTATATGATTTATTACTATACGTGGATAGCCTTACCATACCTGGTGGTAATTTAAATTTATTACCATATTCGATATTTCCCGAGTTATGGCCTTACCATACCTGGATTGATAGCCTTTGGGGTAATTTAAATTTATTACCATATAATTACCATATTCAAAATTTCATGAGTTATGACCTTACCATACCTGGATTGATTTATTACTATACGTGGATTAATTATGATTTATTACTATATGATTTATTACTATACGTGGATAGCCTTACCATACCTGGTGGTAATTTAAATTTATTACCATATTCGATATTTCCCGAGTTATGGCCTTAGGATACCTGGATTGATAGCCTTTGGGGTAATTTAAATTTATTACCATATAATTACCATATTCAAAATTTCCTGAGTTATGACCTTACCGTACTTGGATTGATTTATTACTATACGTGGATTAATTATGATTGATTACCATAAATACGTTGGGTATTGCCGGTCAGACGAGAAAAAAGAAAAACCGGTGGGAGGGGCTGATGGGAGGTGGGACGAAGAAAAACCGGTTGAAAATAAACCGGTTGAAAATAAACCGGTTGAAAGTGGGGAGGACTATTCAACCAATTCGTTCATTAGGAGTAGAGATATGCATGCATCCATATGTTCTTCCCTTTGAGGTTTTGTATAGATGGTTATTGCAATTTGTAAGTATATTAATTAATCAGACCATGTAATGTCTTTAGTTTATGGATGTCACAAATTAATTAGGCATTTCCTATGACCGTTATCTCTATTTTTAATGGAGCACTTGGTAGCCTGGTAGGGTTTATTTTCGTCCGGTTTTTCTTTTTCCCACCTTCCACCACCCCTCCTACCGGTTTTCCTCTTTTCTCGTCTGGCCGGGAATAGCAAACGTATTTATGGCAATCAATCACAATTAATCCATGTATGGTAAGGCTATAAACTCACAAATTTCATATCTCTCTACTCCTAATGAAGCACTTGGTAGTCTGGTACGATTTATTTTCGTCCGGTTTTTCTTCATCCCACCACCCCTCCCACTGGTTTTCCTCTTTCCTCGTCTGGGCGGGAATAGCAAACGTATTTATGGTAATCAATCATAATTAATCCACGTATAGCAAGCCTATAAACTCAGAAATCTCAAATGTGATAATTATAGTAATAAATCAATCCAGGTATGGTAAGGCCATAAACTCAGAAAATTTCTAATATGGTAGTTATGGCGATAAATCAATTTAGGTATGGTAAGGCTATAAACTTAAATTACCCAAGGCCAGCCAGATCAGCGTACACAAAGAAATCAACACCCTACTATGTATCATCCAATTTTGCTTCCATGGTCTGCCATCCAATACAAGGCCCGAGATGCAATGTTCTGCCAGCAATCCACGCGCATGTCCTGATTAGTGATCGATCGGGATCACAATCTCCCTAGCCAAACACTGGCAGCCCCCGCAGTTACTCCGCCCACGACACCGGCCCACCGGCAGCGGTGACGCTAGCGATTGTACCGAGACGTCGCGGGAGACGGGGCTCCAAGGCATCAAGGACACCTACGTCGGCGTGCCCAAGCCGCCTCCACGACGGAGCCAACACCGTCGTCCCGATTCGGACTCGAGGAACATGGTGCGCCTAGCCGTTGTGGATAATCTCGCCTCCCACTTGCCAAGGTATAGCAGCCCTCTTCGTTTTCTCTTTCCCAAGAACACATCATGCACATATATAACCTCTATAATCCATCTACCTGATGTACTTGTGTGTCGCTCGCCGGGGGCCAAGCTATTTGGTGAATCCCTTATGCAAACAATTTTATTCAGTGCTAACTAGGAGCTATTGTCTGCAGTCTTTCACGATTAACGGATCAGGCACAGGGTTCACCCGACGGATCTACGAAATACAGCTGACGTTGTTGCATCCGCCGACCAACCAGTCAACCACTACCCTTAATTAAGCTCAAGGTACCTAGAATAACTCATAATCCGCCGACCAGCACTTGGCGCCGTTGTCTCCGGCATCGGTGGGTGCTGGTTCTAGCATTTGTGGTCGTCACCTCCAACTCTTGTGGCCACCGTCCCAGCGCATGATAGTTGTCGGTCCCAGCACCAGGCAGCGCTGTCGGATGCAGCTCAACCCATGGCCGGTTGCAGCTCCACAACCTGGGGCTGCAGCTCCCGTCGCCACGGTTGCAGCTCCACCAAATCAGGTCTGCAGATCCCGCCGCGCAGACCCACATGGAACTCCGGCAATCGAAGCCAGGAATGCAGCCCGGGTGCAGCCGTCTTGCGCGCTGCCTGAGTCGAGGCAACGGCAGGCTGCACGGGCGGGTGGCGGAGGGCATCGACCGGAGCGGAGGTGGCGAGGAAGATGTGGATAGGAGAGGCAGGCGTGAGAGAAAAGATGAGATGCGTCATGGACAGGGATGAAAGAAAGAAAGGTAGGTGCGGCGAAGAGATAAGGTAGGTGTGAAGCGGTGAGTCGGCCAGTGCTAAGTGGAACAAGCACGAAGCGCTGGATTCTAACTCACCCGACGACGCGCGCACGACTGCCCCAAGGTTCGGCCTGTCCGCCGCTCGTAAATGTTTCCCAAGAAAAAAAAAAGCAAATTGTAACTAATTACCCCAATCCTCACTAATAATAATGTAATTAACGACAACGGGTAGGGTATATACGTATATACGATGCCAATCTTTGATGTCAAATCGGACGCTTGTAAGGGCATGCCGACAGACTGCAGAAATCGGACGTTCCCCTTCCGACAGACCTTCTTCAGTCTCACCGGTTCGTATCCAATTCCAACCTAAATAATCCCCTTCCCCTCCATATCTCTCCGTCTCTCCCGGCAGAAAAAATCGAGTCTTCCTCCCGCCGAGCCGCCGTAACCCTAGCTTCGCCGATTCGTCGCGGGCGCCGTCCAGTGGATTCGCTTGGTAAGAAACCCCCTACCTCGCTCGGATCTGTTCGATGCCTTAATTCATCTTCTTGTCACACGGATCTCCTTCTGCTCTCTCTCTCTCTCGTCTTCCCTTTCTTGTAATGATGAAATCAGCTAGATCTTCAGATGTATTGTACATACTGCCGTGGGGATCTTCAGATGTATTTCGCTGCCTGTTACCCTCAAACTTCCTGGTGTTACTGCTTTCAGAATAGTGTCCCTAAGAGCAGTTATTTTATCTTTCGAGGTAAAAATCATAATTGGGTCGATCTTGCCTCTTCGCTTCAAAAGAAACGCATATCTGTTATGTCCAAGATGCAGGCGAGTCCTGCAATTTGCTTTGGTGCCTATTGCCCTCTCAGCTAATATAGGACTAATAGCAGTCAGTTTATATTATTCAAACAAAATTTGGGATTAAATTATGATTACCTTTCCAAATAAACATATGCATCGAGGTTCAGTATACTAACACTCAAATCGTTCCTATGTGTGTGTTTCACACTTCACTGCAGAACATCTTGCTGAATTAGTAATCTCGATTGGACGCAACAGAAGTTGGTGGTGAAATGATGGGTGGCAGCAAGAGAAAGAGTGCCATCCCATCCTGTGGCGAGGCTGGGAAGATTACGGCAGAGGCGTTCCCAAGCAGCAAGAAGAAGAAGGCCCTTCTAGCTCTTTGTGCACGTTTGCTTCCTGATGACATGATGTTGGAGGTGCTACTTCGTCTCCCTGTCAAATCCATTCTCCGCTTCCGGGTCGTTTGCCGCTCTTGGGCTGCACTCCTCTCCTCCAAGGATTTCTGCAGCCTCCACATGGCAACCTGTAAGGTGCTGCCACCAGCACCAAAGCTACTGGTGGTCTCACCCACAGAAAAATTGGACTCGGCCACAGTATGCTCATACTCACCGTCAGGCCCGAGAGATGATTTACTCTTCACCATTGACTCTGCACGTCCCAACTCTGTGGAAGTACTGACGCCCTCACCATGCTGTGGCCTCACCCTTCTATATGACGCCGCCGCGCTAGCTTACTATGTTTGCAATGCAGCCACACGGGCAGTCGCACGTCTGCCACCTTACTGTGATCGTGCACGTGATTTTACTGCTGGGTTGGGATTTGATGCCCCGACAAGGGAGTACAAGGTAGTGAGGTTGATCAATGGGCTTGCCCACGAGGACATCCTCAGGTGTGAAGTGTACACACCAGGGGCTGATTGCTGGAGGCCTGCAGCTGGAGGAGTACCCTTCAGGTGGTCCAAGTTTGCACATTCTGCAGTTGGTCATGCTATGATGAGCAAAATACAACCTGTGTTTGCCAACGGATTCCTGCACTGGTTGATCAGTCCTTCTCTTCTCATCAGAAGGCCAAGAGCTGCCATCATATTGTTTTCTGTCGCAGAGGAGACCTTCGGATCCATCCGTTCACCACCGTTCTGGGGATCAAGAGAGCACGTACGCCCCTGGTCCCAGTCAGAAGGAGAGCATCTGGTCGTGATGGATGACCAGGTGTGTATTGTCCGGAACCTTCGCAACGGAACCCCTCATGGTAGTGCCCTGGAGATTTGGGGGCTGCTGGATTACGGCTCTGGTGATTGGACGCTAAATCATCGAATCGATTTGTCCGGGCACATCAGAAGAGAATTAGGCGAGCCACAGGCTGTGAGAGTTATTGGTTCTCTTGGCAATTGCAGGTCGGGGAAGAAGATTGTCATTGCTACTAGCAAGCACTGGGTTTATGAAAAGTTTCATAAAAAGGTTTACACCTATGATCCTAGCTGTCAGGTTCTAGAGGGCATTCTTTCGGTCACTGAGACACACACCTCTGTTCCATGCTTCATTCCTGGTTCAAGATTCAGTTTATTTGAAGAGAGCCTTGCTCCAGTGCATAAAAGGGATGAAGAGGTTGCCCTGTCATCTACCCTGGCTAAGGCAACTAAACAAACTACTAGTCCAAGCTAAAAGGTTAAAAGGCGAAAGGTCAGTATTGTGTAAATCAAGATCGGCATCTCCATGGCATGTATTCTCAGGATATCAGTTAGCTGGTTTCGAACGTGTACGGCAGAAATCAAGAGCTGATAATGCATATAGTACATGTAGAATGGCTCCAGCTACATGAAGAATCGGGTGTAGGCTTGTTTTGCTTTGTTCTAAAATTTGAGTAAGAGAATAAAGAGATAGAAATATATTGGGTGGTTCAGTTTGGCCCGAGCAAAACTTCTTTGTACTACATAGTTCCTTCTTGAAGTTCTTTCCAAATACATTCGTCACACGGTGCCACTAGTTCTGATTTGGTTGCATACTGTCTATATAATCTTACATCTGAACTTTTTGCCCTGCAAGAATCACCATTAGCAACTGCATTGTACTCCTTGAGAACCAGAGATATATCAATGGTTATGCACTGTGCTGCAACCGCTGGCCGCACTCCTGCCAACATAGAATAATACTCCTCATTGCCAACATAGAAATCTTTTAGAAGTTACAAAGGGAGTATATATGTCGAGAATGACATGGTTGGGCTAAATAGCAGTATTAATACAGTAAGATGAGATAAAGTGTATGGGTGATTTTTTCCTGTTTTGTTTGTTAGTACTGTATACATCTTTAAAATGGGCACTCTCAACTGAACCAAAGTATATGGTGCAAATTAACGAGCTGCACTTATCTTTGTATGATGTTTAGGTACTGAAAGCTGCAACATAGATCATCAAAGGTCCTTGGACACGCCGAGTGCAAAACAATAATAAAAATACAGTAGTATTTATGTTGGCAAAATATTATCAAGATTATTATTACTCGAAGGGGAATATATTGACGGACACTGTGACCGTGGCACTATTACTGCCGGTGCCAGCTCTGATTTTTTGTTGATGAGCGCACACATACACCGCCACCACCCAATTCTGCTGGAACAATTGGCCAGAAAAAGTGGTATTTCACATGATCATCACATTTCTCTTCTTGTGGCTGTTATCATAGCAATTTTTTGCAGTATTAAATGATCCCTAGTGAATCCGGATAATATTCAAAATCCACCAATTTCTTAGCTCAAATGGAATAATAATTTCCCAAATGCACACTAATATTCACAATCTTCAATATTGCGCGAGATCTCTAGTCTGGCAGTGCGGTCTACAGGTGCCAGACAAATAATTTAACGACCTTTTTATGCATGAACACAATGCACACTGATGTCTTGTGTATCACAAATGAATTTAGAAACAATATAACAGATTTGGGGACACAAAATGTCGAAGTCCTATATAGTGGTGGGCTTATAAGTATCAAGAATTCCTTGTGTGTTCCAGATTAATGAAAAATTACATTTGCAACAGTATGGTAAGCAATGAAGTACACACATGATGCAATGTACCGTAGGCAAACAAAATCTAATGCTTGTACGTGCTTGTGTTAACTATTGCAACAATAACTCTCGTGTATTATTTGTAGGTGGTGATGCAATGAATAAATATAGTTTACATCAAATAGAAACATCTGCGCTAGGTAAAGCCTTCAACGGCAATATATCCTAGCTACTCTGTTATACTCCCTCGGTCTCAATAATATAAGAGTGTATTTTACACTATACAAGTGTAAAAAAAAACGCTCTTATATTATGGGACAGAGGGAGTACTTTTCATGATGAGCTATCTCGACCTTGCTTTTTCATTACAGCAAATGCTTCCCTGTTAGTACTTCATATCTATTTCACTACCAAACATGTGTTGTTCCACCAGAAATAAGCATAGTTGTCAAGCAATTGCAACATAACCTGTTTGAATCGACTGCCCTTTTAACTTTCTTTAACCTCTTTCCAAACTGTCTCAGATATTTATCCTGGAACCACGCCTGAATCTCAGGATAAAGAAATTCTGGATCCATGCATCTCTTAATGCCGCCTGGTTGTCTATTAATTTTTGTCAATCTCCAACTCTTCTTTGGCTGGGACAAACAGATGGTGACGGAGCCAGGAACATTTGAACCATCACCATCCTTGGGCATGGCAAGACATCCCCTTTAAGCAAAGCCCACGCAAATACCTGCAAGTCTGCAACCGACTGGATGACGGGTGCACTACAATCTGCAGTGGAGGCTCCTGATTATGTCGAGAAAAGATGGGACTAACGTGCTGGTCATGCTGGGGTTTTGGATCCTCCAGCGGTGCTGACAACACGCATATTTCAAAACCCAGCCTGGCTTGACACTGGTCAGACCATACATGTGTGGTCTCTCTGTATTTACTACTCCGTCTGTAAACTAATATAAGAGCGTTTAGATTACTAAAGTAGTGATCTAAACGCGTCTTATATTAGTTTACAGAGGGAGTATTTACGGAGTAATACAGAGTAACCTACAAACTCTGGTGGAATTGGGGCCACAGAAGATGATTGGTTTAGATATGTTATAACATTGAGAGAGCGCACAAGATTGATAATGTGCAGCTCGAGCCTTTCGATCATCTTTTGACAATCCAGAACAAGTGTCGATCTTCTTTTCAACCCTGTCAGCCCACCCAGCACATATTCCTTGCCCCAGAAGGTCCTCTTCATAGGTTTCATCCTCCAGGCCTGCTCAACATCCTTAGAAACTCCGAAATACCAAGCAAATCTATCACAGAATTTGCTATGGTGAAATATTAATCGAACAAGTTGCTTTATCAACGTCGACACCTCTTCCATTGTTTTTATAGGCGGCGAGGACAGAGCCTCGTCTCGGGTGATGCGCCTTTTATAGGCGGTGGTGCGCTTTGCGCAATTTTTTCGAGCCTGTGTTTCGATTCGATTCTATATACTCCCAATTGCGTTTTCTTCTTTGCAGACTTGCTGCACGCAATTATTTTTACGGTAAAATTACATATTTACTCCGTCAAGATTCAACTGAAACGATAAGATTTACTAGCTTTTTACTGTGGGCGAAAGCATGGGACGGTGTGGGCCCGTAGGCGTCAGAACCTCACAGAGGTGGCGTGCTGACCTTCTTCTTCTTCTTGGCCAAGAAAAGAAACGAGGGAGGAGGGACGGAGGGAACAGGAGGGGAGGGGGGTTAATTAATCACAGTATAATAATTAAGAAAAAACCAGCAGAGTGCCTTGCTGCTTACGCAGGCGTGGGGGAGGTGTGCGCGCGCGGCGTGGCGTGCAGCAAGTCATGCCCACGCGACGGACGTCCCTCCATTTTTTTTTTGAACTGGAAATATATACTCTTGTAAGCAGAATGGGATTTCGGCTGCTTTTATTAGGCTCCCGATGATGGATTCAAAATATCCTGAAAACCACACCATCTCTTTTTTTTATGTATGGATAATAAATGCATCGGTTTATATTAAAAATTTCCAACGATACAAAACAAAGAAATTGCAATAGGGTCATCGGACAACCAAACAAACTCAGTCTTCAGGACGGGTCGCTACCGCTCCATCATCGGAGCCAGTCTGACACCAATTCAGGTGGTTCAGAAAGTCGTCATGCTAAGGTCCAGCTGGACCAATGCCACGGAGAAAAAGCCTCTATCGTAGATGACTTGTATAGATCAAAGATCGCATACCCGAACCATCTCCTGGTCAAAACTTTTATCATGTTTGTAATGGCAACACAAGAAACACTGATGTAACTCAGAGAGAGCATTAACCACCTTAGAGTGATCTGTGGTGGCAAGGAGTCTCCCACATAGGAAAAAAGGTCGCAACCTTTGCCCCCGGAAAAAAATGTCCGGGGGAACCCACCCTAACCCCCAAGGTCAGCGCTCACCGTCGACGCCATTGGCAGTCCACAATAGCACCACTGTATGGAGCATGCCGAAGAACTTTGAGACCAAGCCCAAGAAACATGCCCAGATCTGAAGGGCCCCAGACAACGTACACACCACCTCCTAGATTCAACACGGTAGCCGAAAATATCACTACTTTGATAGGAGATCCGAAGAATACTTATTCATTGCCGTCATCATCACCGTCGAAGCCGAAACCATGGGCAACCAATTACCTAATTAAGACACCCAGACTATTTAATGCACCCGGAAAATAAGCTCATAGGGTTTCCCTTCCTCGTGCTGTCGACAGAGCATCCAACGAAGGTCGGGAAGCCCTAGCGATGATGTAATCCATTGTGCGTACTTGCTCGTCTCATTGGCTCCTATGGCATGCGGCTAGGGTTTCACATGAAGTTCCCTTTGACGGTCCAACCACAATATCTCGAAACTACCGAGTTATATCCTTGTAGATACGAACAGTTTGACAAAATGGTACATTGTTTTTGCATAGTAATTTTTTTTCTCAAAAAGGAAGATCACCCCCACCTATGCATCGAGCAATGCATACAATTTATTTTTTGGATGTAGAAAATAAATATATTCTCGTAAACGATCCATCGAATAATAAAATTACGAAAACGCCAACCACCTGACTAAGATTTGTTAGGCACGACAAATCTTACATTTTATATGGTAATTTATATTGGTGAGATGACGACAAATTTGGTTTGGAAGCACAAAATTTTTTTTGACCAAATGATAAACTGACACAGATTCGCCGTGCTCGACAACTAAATTTGTCATCCTCGGGGAACGTATTTTGCCATGAAAAACATCAGATTTGCCACGCCTGAAAAATTGACATTTCCCTGAATATTCGGGTCTAAATAATAGATTAACTTGTAAATTGCTGAAAGACACACACGAAGGGGAGGGGGGAAATGCTACGAGGCTTTTGATCGGATTTGCAGTGGGCGCGGAACAGTGAGGAGGGCGTCCACCGTGCATGCACTTTTTTTGAGCAAAAGAACTGCTCGTAGAATGGACGAGAATTGTTAATTTGGAAATGGAGCAGGAAGGGTGCGTAGGTGAGGTCCCCGCACCGCAGATTCTCTCTGCCGTGCCGTATCCCTTTGCCGATGGAAAGTGGGGGTCCGCCAGTCCGTAGCTCGGGTTCTTCCACGGCCAGCCACGCTGCAGCAGCATCGACCAACCACGGGCGACGTGCCTCGTGGCGTAGCCAACTGCTCCAGCACGACAGCATGTATGGAACCACCGGGCACCAGAGCATGCCTAGGCCTAGCCTTCCCCATCTTCTGTTCCGTTGCGACGGCAACACCATGCAAATGCAAATCGAAGGGGACTGCAGGAACTAATACCAACATTAGCGTGATACCTTTGCGCTTTATTTATGGAAAACGCTCCTCCGTAAACAAATATAAGAGCGTTTAAATTACTACTTTAGTGATCTATAAATGCTTTTATATTTCTTTACCGAGTACATATAAAGCTAAAATAAAAGTAATTTCTCAAAATCATATTTTAAATTTTTTGGTCCTCATATGATATGTGCTGGGAAAAACATCCAGTTGAGAGTTGACAAACATCTACGTACTACTTCTAGTTTATTAAGCAGTTGCTTTCGACGACTGGTCCACGCACCAGGATAATGATTGGGAGATCATGGGGTTTGGACTTAGGGCATGTACAATGGTTCTATCTTAGCAATGCCACGTAGGATAGATGATGAGGTGGAGGAGAGAGAACTCATAAGAAAAGGCTTGTCTTCTCTTATTTAAGAGAAGACAAGAGGTGATCTCTTAGCACAATATGTCTCACCATATTTTTAGGAATTACTAGTTATTGAAGATAAGGCTAAGATATGACCCATTGTAGACAAATTTTTTTGTCATCTCTAAATCACATGCAAGACTTAAGATAAGACTATCTTATCAACCATTGTACATGCCCTTAGTACTCAACACATCCCTTTCCCTTTCCCACCTCCCATTTCTTTGGAAGTCTGTTTCTTCCCATGTGCTAGCCGGGAGCAGCGCAGCAGCACACCATTCGCATGGTCAATCGATTCTGAGATGGCCCTGGCTTGGTCCATTTGCTGCATGCTAACCTTACCTTAACCTGGGTTTGGAAATATTGGTAACGTGTTCCTCCTCACCAAAATTTGGTCTTCCTATTTCTGCATTTCTATCCTCAGACAATGAGACAAGGCTGGCTGACTGCCCAGGCTGAATTTGAAGTGAGCTGCAATATGTACAAATTATGCTTAACCAATTGGTGTTTAGATGGAGTGCGAAAAACAACTACGTACTACAAGAATAAGCAAGATTTTCTGTAGAAATTGTTGCAGGGAGACGGCTGTACTACCAACGTTACCAAACTTTTTTTCTAGGGAAGGGCGGTGTTTGCTCTTTGGCAGATGTAGACATGCAAACAGACAGGGGAGCAGAGCAAACTAGTGAACTGATCAACAGAGTATCTTGTGCAGAACAACAGATAGAGGAGCAGAGCATGAGAAATCCTTGAAGCAAACCCGGATGAAAAAACCCCAACCCACACATGATTAGGCTTTGACTGACTGACAGGCATACATGATCAATAGAGAAAGTGTCGACAAACTGAAACTTTATTTTTTGCGGTAAAAAAAAAAAACTGAAACTGTCAACCCTGAACCTGAGTCTATCTGTTTGTCTTCTTCAACTCTGGTGACGCACGCACTTCAACCTCAACTCCTCCGAGGAACCCATGCTCCACCCACAGTTTTCTGGAACCCATCTCTTGCTCCGAATTGCAGCACCTTGGAAACCGGGATCCCCCTTTCTGCACCAATCCTGCACCGAATCACCAAAGAGAGGTCAATAACTAACGGACAAGCGATTTAGAGCATCTCCAGCCGTTGGCCTCAGGGGGCTCGAAAATTCACCGCCTGGGGGCGACCCGGCGAAAAAATCGGCCTGGGGCTGATCGGGTTCCCAGCTGCCGGCACCAGGGTCGACCCAGAATTTTTTTTATTTTTTTAAACATACATTCGGCTAAAATTTGATAAACGTGCATAAACTTCACCGAAATATAGCAAACTTAAAATAAACTTCGGCGCAACAGTTTCTTACATAGGAAACTTTCAAAAAAAAACCTAGCCTACAGGAAGAACGCGCTGAGTGCGGAGAAGTCCTCGTCGCCGTCGCCGCCATAGCCGTCGTCCTTCTCCTCCTTGACGCGGCCGCTGCCGCCCCTACTGGACCCCTGCCCGCCGTCGCCCTGGCAGACCGGTGGCGGCGCATCGTCATCGAGGACGATGACTCCTCCCTCATCGCGGCACCGCGCCGAGCGAAGAACTGCTCTAGGGCGCGGACTTGGTGCTCTAGCTCCGTCTGCGACCAGTCCTCACACGCCCACTTCAACGCCGCCTCCTTGGAGAGGCCCGGCTCCGTCTTAACCGCGGCGAGCCCCGGCTCCGTCTTCACCGTGGCGAGCCCGGCCTCCGTCTTCGGCTTGACGAAGCGGGGAGGGGCCGAGGAGGAGGCGCGCCCACCATCGTTGATGACGATGCCGGCGCTGCGTGTTCGTCGGCCAAGCGGCGTCTCACCGGGCTTAGCCTTGACGTTGAGCAGCGCCGGCGACCCCGACGAGGAGGAACGTGAGGAGGAGAAAGAAGAGGGCGCCGCCCTCCTCGGCATCCACTGGCCGTCGATCCGGGGCGGGACGGGAGGGTAGGTCAGGGGCGGGTTGTTGCCGCCCTCGAGGTGCCCGAGGACGGCGTCAAGCGAGCGGCCGGGGGCGCCCCACCACAGGCGGCGCCCCTCGCTATTCAGTCTGCTCGGGGAAGAGGGGGGGAAGAGAGGTGGAGCTCGGCGGCGGTGCGCGGGAAGAGAGGCGGAGAGCTCGGCGGCGGGGCTGTGGGCGGGTGTGGCCAGAAGCGAGGGAGAGGCCTGGCTTTTATAACCGGGCGTCGTGTGTATGCGTGACGGAAGGGGAGGCGTCGCTGCGCCGCCCGTGAGGAATCAATGGCAAGGCTGACCGGCGACAGCCTTGCCATTGATTCCCCACGGAAAACTGAGGCATCGTGAGGACGCCGAGGTGACTGTCGCTGACTCGGCGGGCCCGCGGTGCGTTTGCGCCAAAACCGCTCGCCCCGGCGCCCCCCGGGCGCCCCCAACGCACCGGGTTCGGCCTGGATACGCTGGCATCAATTTCGGCTCAAGGCGGTGAAAAACAGGCTCTTGAGGACGCGACTAGGCCGATTTTTAGACGCCGGCATAGTAAAATCGTCTGGAAAAGGTCTGTTGGGGACGCGACTGAAAATGCTCTCAGTACATGACTCAAACGAACGCACTAGAAGACCAACGCCGGTGGCTTTGATATCAGCAATAATGAGCCCCACTTGTGATCGATCCGTCATCAAAGCCCCACTCCCCCACCACCGGGAAAAAAAACTTGAAAGAAAGCCCGATGTAGGATCTAGTCTTGGACCGGAAGTGGAGTTTCTACACCCAGGAGCATTTGCTCCTAGTGTGAACAGTAAAATAAAAAAATTCAAAAAAATGTCAAAAAATTCTGAATTTTTTTGTGGCATACTTATACAAATGTTTGTTGTGCACGTAAAATTTCATCGTGAAATCACATTGGTGGAAGGTGTGGTAAAAAAACAAAATCGATGCTCTGAAAATGTTACTTGCAAAAGCATTTTGAAGCTCTGATTTTGTTTTTTTCGGCACGACTTCCACGAATGTGATTTCGTGATGAAATTTTTCATGCACAAGAAACACTTGTGAAAGTATGTGACAAAAACAATTCAGAATTTTTTGAATTTTTTTCTATTTTTTTGATTTTACTGTTCACACCAGGAGCATTTGCTCTTGGGTGTAGAATGGTACTTTCGTCTTGGACCTCGGTTTTCCATTCAGAGTTTGTCCTGAAACGTATGGTTTTTATTTCTTTCGATTCGATGATATAGGTATGGTGACTTTTTTTTTACTTGTCCTCACATACATTTTATTTAATTTTCAATACAAGATAGACCTTCTTCTGGGTTTATATTCAATACAAAATACATATAGCTGGAAAAAAGCCAAGATGAACCGTCACGATAAGCCTGATTATCACCATGGCCGGGCAGTGTTTTCTCTTTTCTTTTTTCTTTTTTTATTTTTAAATTCATGAATTTTTTTTATATTCCCGAACATTTTTCAAGTTCTTGATTTGTTTCCAAATTGTGACACTTTTTTTTAGTTTATGGAATTGTTAGTATTAATGATTTTTTAAAATTCGTGATCATTTTTCATATTCCTTAAAAAAATAGATTCTTGAACTATTTTCTAATTAGTGAACATTTTTTTATTTGGCAGACATGTTTCAAATTCGTGATCTTTTTGAATTCATAAACATTTTTTCAATCTTGAAGATGTTTAAATATTTGCGAACTTTGGAAATCAAAATAAAACCGACAGCGACATATGTTTGATGTAATAAAACCAACCGACATAAAAGACCAGATGAAAAATATCGAGAGAGAGAGTGAGAGAGAGAGACGCGTCTGATCGCGCGCTGGGCCTGGCCCATTTACAGTACGTGCATAAATCACTCCTAGCTTTTTCGGGGACCTTCTTTTTTGTTACAACATTTTTTTTTGGATCTTTTTGGGTACTCCAATCTTCTGGTGCCCCCCTTGCCCGTCCCTCCCGCGAGAAATTCCTTCAATCTTTCTTAACCCCCACCTTCGCCGATCCTTTAAGCCAAGAAATTCTTCTTTGTGGGCATCCGTCTTCTCCCCTCCACTCCAGCGAATTCGCTTAGGGCATGTTTGGTTATAGTCTTGAACAGTACCCGCGTTGTATACACATCTCAACTCAGCCTGACTCTGAAAAAACAGCCTCATATGCAACATCTGCGAGTTGTTTGATTGCCTGCATATGGACTTCCTACATTAGGGAATCAACTTTGACATGTTGTTTGGTTACCTGCATTGTCTTGGCGCATGCAATTACACGCTGTTTGATTGTCCGCATGAGAAATCCTTGAAGCAAACCCGGATGAAAAACTCCCCAACTCCCCAACCCACACATGATTAGGCTTTGACTGACTGACAGGCATACATAATCAATAGAGAAAGTGTCGACAAACTGAAACTTTTTTTTTGCGGTGATATTTTTTTTGAAACTATCAACCTTGAACCCGAATTTATCTGTCTGTCTTCTTCAACTCTGATGACGCACGCACTTCAACCTCAACTCCTCCGAGGAACCCATGCTCTTGCTCCACCCACAGTTTTCTGAAACCCATCTCTTGCTCCGAATTGCAACACCTGTCTAATGAACCGGAACTAATGCCTAGCCGTTCGAATCGGGACTAATGATACCATTAATGCCGGTTCATTTACAAATCGGGACTAATGTGTCTCACGTAAAGTAGTTTTTCTACTAGTGCCCTCATCAAGAAAAAAACAGCCCAATCCCTTCCTAGACTCAAAAAAAGAAAAAAAGAAAGAAAAAAATAGGAGTACCTAGAACTCATTTAGATGAGATATAATTTGGTCTCATTCATCTTTTATAGCCATTGAATGTGATGCTATAAAACGCGTGTGTGCTGACGTGAGTTATATTTATTCCAGCTAAACTGAAAAACAATCCCGTCCCCTCGATATATAACAGATTAACAGGGCGCCCTCGCCCTCTTTCTCGGAAAAAATATCGATCTTCTTTCCGCCGTGCCGCCGTGACCCCAGCTTCGTCAATACTCCTCCAATCTAAGCGACTGCTCGTCGCGGCTGTCCTCCAGTGGATTCGCTTGGTAAGGAACCCCCAACTCGCTCGGATCTGTTCGATGCCGTCATTCCTGTTCTTGTCAGCCGGATCTCCTTCTGATCTAATCTTCCCTTTGTTGTGATGAAATCATCAAGATCTGTCTTGGCTCAAGGTCGATCTGGCCCCTTCAATTTTTTGTAGTATTCTATATGGTGCGGGGGGCATCTTCATATGTATTTTGATGCCTATTACCCTCAAACTTTTGCTGTTACTGTTTTCAGATAGTATCACCAAGAGCAATCATTCCTCTTAAATTAAATTAAAAGAGCAATTGTTTAAAAAAATCAATGTAATGAAAATAAAAATTTGGTTGATCTTGCTTGTTCGTTTTTCAAAACAATACAGATATGTTCAGGCGAGTCCTGCAGTGTATTGCCCTCGGCTGATATAGTACCAATAGCAGTCAGTTAAATTTATGTTTCCAAAAAAATTATGCATCTGGGTTCACTGTACTAACACCCAAATTATTCCCATGTGTGTATTTCACTGCAGAACATCTTGCTAAATTAGTAATGCTGATTGGAGCAGCAGAAATTGGTGGGATGATGGATAGCAGCAAGAGAAAAGGTGTCATGCCATCCTGTGGCGATGCTGCCAAGATTACAGCAGAGGTGTTCCCAAGCAACAAGAGGAAGAAGGCCGTTGTATCTCTCTGTACACTGTTGCTTCCTGATGCCATGATGTTGGAGGTGCTACTTCGGCTCCCTATCAAATCCATTCTCCGCTTCCGGGCTGTCTGCCGCTCTTGGGCTGCACTCTTCTCCTCCAAGGATTTCTGCAGCCTACGCATGGCCATCTCTAAGGAGCTGCCACAAGCACCAAAGCTACTCATGCTTGTCTCGCCCACAACAGGACTGAACTCCACCGCAATGTACTCATGCTCGCCGTCAGGCTCCAGAGACGATTTACTCTTCACCGTCGACACCGCACGCCGCAATTCCATGGGAATAGTGACGCCCTCTCCATGCCATGGACTCACCCTTCTATATGATGATGCCGCGCCAGCTTACTATGTTTGCAATGCAGCCACACGGGCAATCACACGTCTGCCGCCTCACTGTACTCCACCAACATATCGTTCCACTGCCGGACTTGGATTTGATGCCCGGACTAGGGAGTACAAGGTGGTGAGGTTGATCAGTGGGCGTTGCGGTGACAAGGAGAGGAACAAGTGTGAAGTGTACACGCCTGGAGCTGCTTGCTGGAGGCCGGCGGCCGGTGGAGGAGTGCCTTTCAGGTTGTACAGGTATGCAATTTCTGCAGCTATACATGCGGCGACGCAGAAAGTACCACCGGTGTTTGCCAACGGATTACTACACTGGTTCATCGGTCCTTCCCTTATCGCCGCAAGGACAAGAGCTCCCATCTTAACATTTTCCTTGACGGACGAGACCTTCGGATGTGTCCGATCACCCCCACCCTTCTGGACATCAGAAGTGCACCTGCACTACGGGTCAGAAAAAGAACACCTGGTTGTGATGGATGACCACCTGTGCATGGTCCGTGACCTTCGCAATACAATCCCTCGTGATGGCACTTTGGAGATCTGGAAACTGCTGGATTATAGCCCTGGTGAATGGTCACTCTATCATCGAATTCATTTGTTCGGCCACGTGGGAATATATTTGCTTGATGTGATGGCTGTGAGGGTTGTTGGACTCATTGGCGGCTGTAGGTCAGGGAAGAAGATAGTCATTGCTTCTAGCAAAGACAAGTTCGCCGGCCAGTTTGAGCAGAAGCTTCACACCTATGACCCTAGGTGTCAAGCTCTAGAGACCATCCTCTCCATCACCGAGACACACACACATACCAGGCCTGCTTCAACATTCAGTTTATTTGATGAAGAGAGCCTTGTTCAAGTGCATAGTAAACCAATGGATAGCTAGCCATGCCATCTACCATGGCTAATGCCACCAAATCAGACATGGTTTAAATTTTTGTGCAACTAGCTAGCTGCTCAGATTGATTTTGACTGGATACTTTATTCTGTCATGCATTAAACAATACTAGAATATGGTGAATATACCAAAGGTCACTGTTGTGGATATCTTCTATCACCCGAAGTACTTCAAATCTCGTCGATATTATACCTGGCACACGCATTGTGGCGGTTCTAGCTTTGAAGTTGGTTAATGTTATACCTGGGGTAAGAGAAGCTCAGCCAAAGTGCTATCTTGAGGCGATGAATTTCTTTTTGTTGTTCATGCTCCGTTCATTTGAAAAGAGTATTAGTTTGGTAACACGACACACAATGATGTATGAGAAATTAGTCTGTAAAGAGTAGTAGTTTGAAAAGAGCTAAATTCTTGTTGTATTAGGTCTGTAACATTTGGGCTCAGAAATTATCAGTTTGATAGATATATGACGAGGATAAAAATGTTGAATGCATTGATAAATGAAATTTCTCAGCCACAGTTTTGTTGGGCGTCTGAACGTTTTAGAGATTTCTGCATACAAGCTTTCATGTTGGAACTAAATTGTCCCAGTTATGCATGTGAGTGTTGTGGTAGGGACATGACGAGATCGTGATGACTGGATTAATTTATAGTTTATTTGGGTACCCATCAAGTTGGTGTTCGAAGCGGCCAATATTTTTGTCTACTCTGTTGTCTGCTTAGCTAGACGGTCACATGTTCAGAACCACTCTTAACTACACAATGATCATGGTAATTGTTTGCACAGTTCTATGCGTTGTAGTTATGCTTCTTCTATACTCTCCTTGAACATCTCCGTTTTGTAGATTGCAAATATATCTATCTGATGCTTCAATGACAAATCGATGATCAATAGATCAGGCTTTGTGCTTCAAATCCGTCGGACCTCGAAGGCGATGGCAAAGATTTATGCGGATTTGGCTTTTGATACGAAGCATCCATTCATGTTCATAATCTGTTGTGATCGTGCTTGCTTAATTTTCTGTAGGTATATGCAACTTTTTCGGGAATTTTTTCAACAATTTCTTCAGTAAAACGATCTTATATCATTGGAAGTAACACCACTGGCTAGGTGGTGATAATATTCGTCATTTACATGTTTTATGACATCCTAATAAGCTCAAACCAAAATAATGGAGATTAGGAACCTACCATACACAGGAGGCGCCACGCCCTCCCAATGATGTTGTGGTAGTATCGAGGAAGATTCACCGGTCACCATGGTCGGCTACCTTGCACGTCACCACTACTAGCAAGTTCATGCCAATCGCTGGTCACCTCTTTTGTTAAGCAGTGCAAATAATGCTGAACATTCTGCCCAATTTATAGTGGAAAATAGTAGATCATGCTAAAGGCAACTGCTACATCATTAGCAATTCAAAATCAACTAGGACTTTCAGATATGTTCTTGTTTACCAAAAATTGAACAAGAGAAGTCCCACAAAACAGGGAAATGGATGAATAATTATAAAGTATATGTTTATGCATGTCGTACATCGAAACAAGAAAAGGACATACATGTAAACTATGCCGGGTAACTTGCTTGGATTCTTACCTGATTTTGAGTTAACTCATAACAAATGCACAATTAACTGTCTATGATTTTCCATTCACACAATGCAGCTAATTATTTATCATCATCACAAGAATCAAGAAACGCATAATAGCCAAACCACAAAAAACAAGGGCAAGGACAACACCAAACATATTCTTCATAATTATAGGTTACGCCTGGATTTAATTGTGCATAAGGCAACAATTCCGAGAGTTACACCACAATCACGTGCATGACAACTGTAATGTTAGCAAGATTCTTGGAAGTCCTTAAATTACAGAAGATTTCCTCAATAGTGATTTTTCGTCTGTTATCCTTTTTGCATGGAGCCGTAGTTTCTTTAGCACATTTTTGAAGGCCAGGTCTTGATGAGTTTTATGCACCGGAGCAAGGATCTCTTCAAGTAAGCTGAATCTTGAACCAGGGACGAAGAGCATAAGTGAGGTGTGCGTCTCGGTGACCGAAAGAATGCCCTCTAGAACTCGACGGCTAGGATCATATGAGTAAACCTTTTTCTGAAACTTGTCGTGAACCAAGTGCTTGCTAGTCACAATCACAATCTTCTTCCCCGACTTGCAATTGCCAATAGTACCAATAACCCTCATAATCTGTGGCTCGGCCAATTTTCCTTCTACCTGCCCAAACAAATCGATTCGATGATTCAGCAACCAATCATCAGAGCCATAATCCAGCAGTCCCCAAATCTCCAAGGTGCCGCCATGAGGGATTCCGTTGCGAAGATCCCGGACAATGCACCGCTGGTCATCCATCACAACCAGGTGCTCTCCTTCCGACTGGGATGAGGAGCGCAGATGCTCTCTTGGCCCCCAGAACGGCGGCGAACGGACACATCCGAAGGTCTCTTCTGCGACAGAAAACGATACGATAGCAGCTCTTGGCCTTCTGATGATAAGTGAAGGATTGACCAACCAGTGCAGGAACCCGTTGGCGGACATGGGTGATATTTTGTTCACCATTGCATGAGCAACTGCAGAATTTGCAAACTGGGACCACTTGAAGGGTACTCCTCCAGCCGCAGGCCTCCAGCGGTCAGCTCCAGGTGTGTACACATCACACCTGATCGTCTCCTTATCATCAGATAACCCATTGATCAACCTGACGACCTTGTACTCCCTTGTCCGGGCATCAAATCCCAGTCCGGCACTGGAATCGTATGTCGGAACACGGTGAGGTGGCAGACGCGTGATCGCCCGTGTAGCCGCATTGCAAACATAGTAAGCCGGCGCGGCGGCGTCATACAGGAGGGTGAGCCCGCAGCATGGCGAGGGCGTCACCACTTCGACGGAGTTGCGGCGGGCGCAGTCGAAGGTGAAGAGTAGGTCGTCTACGGGGCTTGACGGCGAGCACGCGTACACAGCGACGGAGCCGAATGTTGCTGCGGGCGAGAGCACGAGGAGCTTCGAAAGTTGCCTAATCTGCAAATGCAGGTGTATGTTAATTATTGATATTCCATCAGATTTCTCTTAAAACCCAAGGAAAGTGTGAATCATGACTATTAGAAAAATTAAGGAGTAATTGACTAGTTGGCTGGCAAAGTACTAAGTGCATGGTACAGACAGAAACATGCATCAACATGGAAGAAACTGAGCTCAGAACTGACTTCAGATCTACAAAATAGCAGTTTTCTGCAGTATGCAATGCATAAACAGAGATTCACGGCCAATCATCTTAGAATGTGGCAAGAAATACATGCATACCAACAGCTAGAGTCTAGAGATACTAAGCAATAACAGAACCCTCGATCAAATCTACAGTAACATCACCAATCAGGTCACGCTTGTATGTTACAAATCGAAGACTCAAACGACCTCAGTGTGTTTCAAAAACCTTACCTCTCTTGCTCCCAGCTCAGTAAAGAAGTGGTCGAGCAATGAACGCTTTGCCTCACAGACTTGGCAGTAGACAATAGATTTTGGAATGGAGTTCCTCAATGTTGAAGATACCATGTTAACATATGCCACAAAAGTTGTCCCTGAGGTTGAGTAGTAAATACAAATAAAAATATCTATGATCGGCAACATTCAGCAGACAAGTGGTCTGAACACCGTATAAACCCATACCATTATATATGATGATAATGATGATTGTGCTGCATAAGTTCAGATGGTTTATGTGAAGAGTAACCCCACAAAGCATATTAATCCTAAGTTCTTCTAAGCACATCAGCTGCAGAAGATGAACGAGGTGAGAATCTTGTATACTAAGTCTTGTGACAATTTTGCTGATTTGTTCACTAAATCATTACCGGCACCATCCTTTGAGAGACGTGTGCCTGGAATCGATATAATAAGACTTAGGGAGATGCAAGGTTCACAAGCTCATTGTTAAAATCTCGGTCCCGATGATCGAGTACTCAACTTGAAGGTTGAGTGAATTGTACTCTTTTTTCCTTGAGTGAGTATTCCTGATGTTTCTCACATGAGGTTTTTGACGAGGCAATTCGTGCAATACAATAACGCATATTGTGCGCTCTTTCTCCATATTTTTTCCACTGGGTTTTTTGGAGTCTTGACGTATGGATATACGGATAACTGTCCAAGGGGGAGTGTTCGGAAACCAACAGCCCACAGGACCGGGTGCGGCCTGGCTTGCCCGTTGCACCTCCTGTTGACCGAACGTTTTCCTCACTTAACGTTATGTAGGTACTTATCCCCTACCCCTAGCTATATAAAAAGGAGAGCACTCTTTGTATGTATAGTTGATCAATGAATAATAAACAGAGCTCTACCCCTACTTCTCTGTGTGAATTTTACTTTCTATACGTGTGTGTGATCGACTACGCCTACGACACTTCCGCTGCAGAAGATGTGTGCGTGCGACCTGGTGCGGAGCTGCCTTTGTTGGGAGGAAGGAAACAAACTAATCAATGTGTCTATCCCTTGCCTTTTTTCTCCTCGCACAGTAAATCGATCGACGTGGCATAGCCCAGTGATGGTCCTCTACTTGCACTTGGAGAGTGTAATTTGTATAGTCTAGATTTTTTTATTTGGTACATTCATAATTACCCCTCGTATTTAACAAATGAAACATACAACCTTTCTAGAAACTTTTATCAGCATTAGATCTTTATCCATTGTATTTAAGGGAACTATAATAGAAGCATTTTGCATCAAATATACATGTTTTCCATTCATCTAGGTAGTACAAATTAATACATGAAGACATACAATTTTTTCGCTAATCTAAAAAAACATACCAATTATATTTTAGAAGTCTAAATTTTTTAACAACTAGTATTAGTACCATTGGAATATATACTTCAAATTTAAATCAATTGTATTTTTACCATCAAGAACTAAAGTATATAATGGTACTTCTGGATCTTAAAATTAGTTGCATTATTACTTGGTTCATTTTGCGTATAATGAAAATTATAATAGTTAAGATCACATATCGAAAGAATGGGTCATAATTATATAGAAGTAAAAATGTTAAATATAAATCAATGATGGTCGTCTATTCAGTTCGTACCGGATACACCATGCTTATGGGTCAGACATCGACAGTGGTGAGTACAATATTAAATAAGTAAATATTAATTTGTTGGAGATCACCATACCTACACATCCGGTAGCAGCTCTACGCGTATGCAATCATGTATGGGAAATTAGTCTGTAAAGAGTAGTAGTTTGAAAAGAGCTAAATTCTTGTTGTATTAGGTCTGTAACATTTGGGCTCAGAAATTATCAGTTTGGTGGATATATGACGAGGATAAAAATGTTGAATGCATTGATAAATGAAATTTCTCAGCCATAGTTTTGTTGGGCGTCCGAACGTTCTAGAGATTTCTGCATACAAGCTTTCATGTTGGAACTAAATTGTCCCAGTTATGCATGTGGGTGTTGTGGTAGGGACATGACGAGATCGTGATGATTGAATTAATTTCTAGTTTATTTGGGTGTTCAAAGCAGCCAATATTTTTATCTACTCTGTTGTCTGCTTAGCTAGACGGTCACATGTTCAGAACCACTCTTAACGACACAATGATCATGGTAATTGTTTGCACTGTTCTATGCGTTGTAGTTATGCTTCTTCTATACTCTTCTTGAACATCTCCGTCGATTGAATAATGCACTTTCCTGTTTGTAGATTGCAAATATATCTATCTGATGCTTCAATGACAAATGGAACAGTGCAAACAATCTTATATCTATCTGACCGAGAAGGCGATGGCAAAGATTTATGCGGATCTGGCTTTTGATACGAAGCATCCATTCATGTTCATAATCTGTTGTGATCGTGATTGCTTAATTTTTTGTAGGTATATGCAACTTTTTCGGGAATTTTTTCAACAGTTTCTTCAGTAAAACGATCTTAATACCATTGGAAGTAACACCACTGGCTAGGTGGTAATACTGTTCGTCGTTTACATGTTTTATGAAATCCTAATAAGCTTAAACCAAAATCATGGAGATTGGGAACCTACCATACACAGGAGGCGGCACACCCTCCCAATGATGCTGTGGTAGCATCGAGGAAGATTCACCGGTCACCATGGTCGGCTACCTTGCACGTCACCACTACTAGCAAGTTCATGCCAGTCATGGGTCACCTCTTTTGTTAAGCAGTGCAAATAATACTAAACACTCTACCCAATTTATAGTGCAAAATAGTAGATCATGCTAACGGCAACTGCTACATCATTAGCAATTCAAAATCAACAAGGACTTTCAGATTTGTTCTTGTTTATCAAAACGCAAAAAAAAAATGAACAAGAGAACTCCCACAAAACAGGGAAATGGATGAATAATTATAAAGTATGTTTATGCATATCATACATCGAAACAAGAAAAGGACATACATGTAAACTATGCCGGGTAACTTGCTTGGATTCTTACCTGATTTTGAGTTAATTCATAACAAATGCACAATTAACTGTCTATGATTTTCCATTCACACAATGCAGCTAATTATCTATCGCCATCACAAGAATGTCAAGAAAGTAATATCTCCATTAACCTTAATGCTCGACTACTCGCCAAAAAAAAACATAATACTCCTACAAGCCAAACTGCAAAACACAAGGGCAAGGATGACATCAAACATATTCGACATATTCTTCATACTTAATGTTAGCAAGAATCTTAAAGTCCTTCAATTACAGAAGATTTCGACAACAGAGACCTTTCGTCTTTTATCCTTTTAGCATGGAGCCGTAGTTTCTTTAGCACACTTTTGAAGGCCAGGCCTTCTTCATGAGTTTTATGCACTGGAGCAAGGCTCTCTTCAAGCAAGCTGAATCTTGAACCAGGGACAAATCCCGTAAAAAAGGCGTGTGCCTCGGTGACCGAAAGAATGCTCTCTAGAACTCGACGGCTAGGATCGTATGAGTAAACCTTTTTCTGAAACTTGCTGTGAACCAAGTGCTTGCTAGTCGCAACCACAATCTTCTTCCCCGACTTGCGGTTGCCAACACTACCCATAACCCTCACAATCTGTGGCTCGGCCAATTCTCTTTTTACCTGCCCGAACAAAACAATTCGATGATTTAGCGACCAATCACCAGAGCCATAATCCAGCAGTCCCCAAATCTCCAAGGTGCCGCCATGAGGGACTCCGTTGTGAAGATCCCGGACAATGCACAGCTGGTCGTCCATCACAACCAGGTGCTCTCCTTGTGACCGCGACGAGGAGCGCAGATGCTCGCTTGGTCCCCAAAACGGCGGTGAACGGACACATCCGAAGGTCTCCTCTGCGACAGAAAATGATATGATAGCAGCGCTTGCCCTTTTGACGATAATAGAAGGATTGATCAACCAGTGCAGAAATCCATTGGCAAACACAGGTGGTATTTTGTTCATCGCTGCGTGACGAACTGCAGAATTTGCAAACTGGGACCATTTGAAGGGTACTCCTCTAGTCGCCGGCCTCCAGTGATCAGCTCCACGTGTGTACACAACACACCTGATCGTTTCCCTCTCACCGGAGAACCCATTGATCAACCTCACGACCTTGTACTCGCTTGTCCGGGCATCAAACCCCAGTCCAGCACTGGAATGGTATGTTGGAATGCGGTGAGGTGGCAGACGTGTGATTGCCCGTGTAGCTGCATTGCAAACATAGTAAGCTGGCGCAAAATCACTGTATAGAAGGGTGAGTCCACAGCATGGCGAGGGCGTCACTACTTCCACGGAGTGGGGACAGTCAAAGGTGAAGAGTAAGTCATCTATGGGGCTTGACGGCGAGCATGAGTACATTGCAGCAGAGCCAAAGCTTGTTGCGTGCGAGAACATCAGTAGCTTCGGCGTTGGTGGTGTTGCCTTAGAGGTGGCAATGTCGAGGCTGCAGAACTCCTTGGAGGACAACGTTGCAGCCCAGGAGCGGCAAACGGCCCGGAAGCGTAGAATGGACTTGACTGGGAGCCGAAGTAGAACCTCCAATATCATGTCATCAGGAAGCAATGGTGCGCCAACTGATGATGCCCCGACCTTCTTCCTCTTGCTTGGGAGCACCTCCGTCGTCTTCTTGTTCGTGGCCTCGCTGCAGGATTGCATGGCACTCTTCCCCTTGCAGTTATGACCCATTTTGCTCTCATATCCTAGTGAATTTCTACCAACTGCTGGACTGCACCGGCCGTAGCAGAGTTTTACTTGATGTAGTTCCGTCACTGATGGGGACTACGGCGTGCTATACGCTGGCCTGAACCGATCAATTGAACACCAAGAAAACGTACAGGAGGAGGAAGAGCTGTCACTCCCAATGTCTGCGGTGTCCAATATAATTCTGCAGGATGGTCTGCAGTGAAATCAACACAGGGGATTAAGCCGCATCTTGGACAGTACATATATAGGATATTTGTATATTGTTCCAAAACAGATAAGAAGTTCGGCCAAAATCCTTAGCAAAAGAGACCACCGATCTTGAGAAAGAAACGACGACAGCAAAAGTAATAAGTAGCAGCACAGACAAGTAGGTAGGCCTTTCCTCACCAAGAACTCACTGCAGACAAATACGTCCGCTGGAGGAGGGGAACAATATCTTAGCTTTGTATGTAGGATTGGACGAGGTGGGGTGGGGATATGGCGGCTCACACAAAGAAAGATGTGATTTTATTGCAGGAGAGACGACTGGGGCACTGGGCGCCTTGTTATCGAGAAGATGGGGAGATTTGGAGCTTTACCAGCGAAACCTATCCGGGTTTTCTTTCTTTTTTTTGATTGAGGGGAGGGTTATCTTTCTCAGTTTTCTTTTTTGTAGAAATAATTCTCTTCCTCAGTTGGACACTGCTACTTCCTCCGTTCCTAAATATAAATTTTTTTAGAGATTCCAACATGGACTACATATGGAGCAAAATGAGTGAATCTACACTCTAAAGTATGTCTATATACATCTGCATGTAGTCCGTATTGAAATCTCTAGAAAGACTTATATTTAGAAATGGAAGGAGTGATTTTTTTTTTTACTTTTAGGATTGGTAATTGCCCACGCGTTGCAAC
>NC_041381.1:659156444-659195282 GCF_002162155.2 Triticum dicoccoides
TGTCAATTCTGTTTTAATGCTAAATCACTTTTCTTCTTCTTTATCTACTCTGATTCAAGATAATGTTCCACTAAATAAATTTAGTATATTTTATATACAAGGAAGATATTACTGCTTCTAGTGAAAGAACATTGTCATTAGTGCAATATGAATTAGCAGTACTTGTTTAATTCTTTTAATTTTCCAGGCTATCAAATTTTATAAGAGTAGTTGTCTTTTCTTTTTTTTAGGGGAAGAATAGTTGTTTTATGATTAATGACAGATGTAGGTAATCACATATAATATCAAACAACTCTTTTAAATTTATTACACCACAAATTCTGTAAGTAAACTAAGATCTGTAATGCATTCTGGCCACCGGGTGAGCTGCTGGTGCTCTTTGCCTCCAGAAAATCAAGGAGCAAGCATCTAAACAACAAATCCCAGCCAATGCTTCTATTTTATCCGTTAGAATTACAGATCATCCTTTCACATTTATTCGAAGGGTGTGTCCATAATTCTTTGGCTTTATATTCTTTTCCAAATTTCAAAGCTCATAAATGTTCGCACACTTGTTTGGTTAAACTCTCTGCTCGCCGGCGACGGCCGATAAACGAGTTCGTGGCACCACTGAACAAGCCCAAGTTGATCACAACAGCATCAAAGCTAGAACAGAATTTTAGTCATAGGAGCAACTAATCTCGGCAGCCATTACACTTAGATGAATCTCTTTTCTCTTCAATGGATATTATATATTCTGTAGATGAATCTCCTTTTCTATTCAGAAATCAGTTTTTTTTTCTTTCCAATCTCCGTAAGGAATGAATGTATGAGTGTGCGCAATAATGTGTAAATACGTACTGGTGATGCACAGTCCAGAAGTTTATTTCCTAGTACGTACATGTATATATCTGCACCAAATTAAAAAGGGAAATAGTTCTAATGTGGTACAGAAAATACCACCGAATCCCACTAAATCTAAAAATAGTTTCTTTTTCTAATCTGCCATGTTTCACAGGAGCGATGCGGGGAAATCTGTCATGTATAATAAGTTTCAGACAGTTGTTATTTTTGCAACAGTTTGTTGCTGTTGGGATACTTTGGCTGGCACAAGATCAACTGCCAGACAAGAAACCTAGTAAATAAAGGAGATCGATGTGGCGTTCAGAAACCTAGGAAAGATGAGGACGTGGATTTTTTGGAGCACTTGCACGCAGGCCCAGCTATCCTAGCTCTCCAATATCGCTTTAAGATCCGTGCGACACAACTAAGTTTTTATATGAAATTTTCTCTTTTTTGCTTCTCCCACATAGAACATATCTTGAAGTTCAAACCTATGCAGGATGGCAAAGCTTTCTAACTAGAATCTAGGATAAATCTTTCAGAATTTTTTGTCCGACATAAATACTAAAAATATGATTTATTTTTTATCAACAAAACGTATTTTGTATATTTATGTTTGACAAAAAAATCTGAACGATTTATCCTAGATTCTACTCAGAAAGCTTTGCCACGCTGCATAGGTTTGAACTTCAAGATATATTTTATGTGGGAGAAACAAAAAAGAGAAATGTATTTGCACGAATCTTAAAGCAGGAAATGGATGTCTAGATAGAGAGGGCCTGGGTGCATGTGCTCTAATATATATTTTCGGGAAAGATGATAGAGCAATTGGGAGTACGTATTCAAACCTCGAAATCAAATAATACCTGAGACATTCGTGGTACATAACCCCTCACCGTGGTCCTCGCTGCCCATGGTGACAAGATCCTAACGACACCACAATCTTCTTCCTCCCCTATAGCCCCATGTGATTCAGGCACTGCCCGCCGTGCTAAGAGAGGAGTGAGCTGCTGGAGGAAGGGGGGGTTCAGATGAAGAGCTGGCCGAAACCTAGGAATCGCCATGGGGGGAGAGGGGTATGAAGAGGTCGGTAGATGTGGGGCATGGAGTCGGGTAGTACAGAACAGAGGAGAGGATTCAGGAGGGAACCACGCGCGATGACGGAGAGGGAAGAAGGGGGCCGTGGGAAGAGCCGGCGGCGGCATACCTGGGGTGGCACTGGCGACGATGGGTGGAAGAGGGCGGCGGCGTACGGCGTGGGTGCGAGGAGATGTCCTTTTTGATGTATTACTAGTGGTTGGGGCGCACCCTTGTGTTGGGGAACGTAGTAATTTCAAAATTTTCCTACGTACACGCAAGATCATGGGGATGGCATAGCAACGAGAGGGGGAGTGTATCTTCATACCCTTGAAGATCGCTAAGCGGAAGCGTTTATCAACGCGGTTGATGTAGTCGTACGTCTTCACGATCCGACCGATCCAAGCACCGAACGCACGGCACCTCCGAGTTCTGCACACGTTCAGCTCGATGACGTCCTCGCCTTCTCGATCCAGCAAGACGGGCGAAGTAGTAGATGAGTTCCGGCAGCACGACGGCGTGGTGACGGTGTTGGTGAAGAACAATCTCCGCAGGGCTTCGCCTAAGCACTACAGAAACTATGACGGAGGATAAACTAGAGGGGACGGGGTTGCCGGCACACGGCTTGGTGTTTCTTGATGTATCTTTGGTGCTAGCCCTACCCCTCTATTTATATGTTGAGCCTTGGGGTCGAAACTTGGAGTAAAAGCCTCCACAAAGTCGGTTTCACCCGAAAGGCAAGAGTCCTTCTCGGACTCCAGGGCCAGACGTCAGGGTTCCCGGCGTCTGGACCCAGACGCCAGGGACCTTGGCGTCTGGCCCCTGGACTCCGCAAAACTTACTTTTGCGCTTTCCAAAAATCTTGTGGGCTTTCCTCTTTGGCCCAAATAACGTGTTCTCGTTCCCAAACATTTCGGGAAACATCCGGAACCCCTTCCGGTGAATTCCGGAACTCTTCCGGAGATCAAACACTATTATCCCATATATCAAACTTTATCTCCGAACCATTCCAGAGTTCCTCGTCATGTCCATGATCTCATCCGGGACTCCGAACAACATTCGGTTACCAACATACATAACTCATATAATACTATATCGTCAACGAAACGTTAAGCGTGCGGACCCTACGGGTTCGAGAACTATGTAGACATGACCTAGAACTTGTTTCCGGTCAATAACCAATAGCGGGACCTGGATGCCCATATTGGCTCCCACATATTCTACGAAGATCTTTATCGGTCAAATCGCATAACAACATACGTTGTTCCCTTTGTCATCGGTATGTTTACTTGCCCGAGATTTGATCGTCGGTATACAATACCTAGTTCAATCTCGTTACCGGCAAGTCTCTTTACTCGTTCTATAACACATCATCTTATAACTAACTCATTAGTTACAATGCTTGCAAGGCTTAGGTGATGAGTATTACCGAGAGGGCCCAGAGATACCTCTCCGACAATCGGAGTGACAAAACCTAATCTCGAATTATGCCAACCCAACATGTACCTTCGAAAACACCTGTAGAGCATCTTTATAATCACCCAGTTACGTTGTGACGTTTGGTAGCACACAAAGTGTTCTTCCGGTAAACGGGAGTTGCACAATCTCATAGTTGCAGGAACTTTGTATAAGTCATGAAGAAAGCAATAGCAACATACTAAACGATCAAGTGCTAGGCTAACGGAATGGGTCACGTCAATCACATCATTCTTCTAATGATGTGATCCCACTAATCAAATGACAACACATGTCTATGGTTAGGAAACATAACCATCTTTGATTAATGAGCTAGTCAAGTAGAGGCATACTAGTGACTATATGTTTGTCTATGTATTCACACATGTATCATATTTCCGGTTAATACAATTCTAGCATGAATAATAAACATTTATCATGATATGAGGAAATAAATAATAACTTTATTATTATTGCCTCTAGGGCATATTTCCTTCAGTCTCCCACTTGCACTAGAGTCAATAATCTAGATTACATAGTAATGATTCTAACACCCATGGAGTCTTGGTGCTGATCATGTTTTGCTCGTGAGAGAGGCTTAGTCAACGGGTCTGCAACATTCAGATCCGTATGTATCTTGCAAATCTCGATGTCTCCCACTTGGACTTGGTCCCGAATGGAATTAAAGCGTCTCTTGATGTGCTTGGTCCTCTTGTGAAATACGGATTCCTTTGCCAAGGCAATTGCACCAGTATTGTCACAGAAGATCTTCATTGGTCTCGATGCACTAGGTATGACACCTAGATCGGAAATGAACTCCTTCATCCAGACTCCTTCATTTGCTGCTTCCGAAGCAGCTATGTACTCCGCTTCACATGTAGATCCCGCTATGACGCTTTGTTTAGAACTGCACCAACTTACAGCTCCACCGTTTAATAAAAACACATATCCGGTTTGCGATTTAGAATCGTCCGGATCAGTGTCAAAGCTTGCATCGACGTAACCGTTTACGACTAGCTCTTTGTCACCTCCATATACGAGAAACATATCCTTAGTCCTTTTCAGGTATTTCAGGGTGTTCTTGACCGCTGTCCAGTGATCCACTCCTGGATTACTTTGGTACCTTCCTGCCAAGCTTATTGCTAAGCATACGTCAGGTCTGGTACACAGCATTGCATACATGATAGAGCCTATGGCTAAAGCATAGGGAACATTTTTCATTTTCTCTCTATCTTCTGCTGTGGTCGGGCATTGAGTTTGACTCAACTTCACACCTTGTAGCACAGGCAAGAATCCTTTCTATGCCTGATCCATTTTGAACTTTTTCAAAATTTTGTCAAGGTATGTGTTTTGTGAAAGTCCTATTAAGCGTCTTGATCTATCTCTATAGATCTTGATGCCCAATATGTAAGCAGCTTCACCGAGGTCTTTCATTGAAAAACTTTTATTCAAGTATCCCTTTATGCTATCTAGAAATTCTATATCATTTCCAATTAACAATATGTCATCTACATATAAAATTAGAAATGCTACAGAGCTCCCACTCACTTTCTTGTAAATACAGGCTTCTCCAAAAGTCTGTATAAAACCATATGCTTTGATCACACTATCAAAGCATTTATTCCAACTCCGAGATGCTTGCACCAGTCCATAAATGGAACGCTGGAGCTTGCACACTTTGTCAGCACCTTTTAGATCAATAAAACCTTCCGGCTGCATCATATACAACTCTTCTTCTAGAAATCCATTCAAGAATGCAGTCTTGACATCCATTTGCCAAATTTCATAATCATAAAATGCAGCAATAGCTAACATGATTCGGACGGACTTAAGCATCGCTACGGGTGAGAAAGTCTCATCGTAGTCAACCCCTTGAACTTGTCGAAAACCTTTTGCAACAAGTCGAGCTTTATAGACAGTTATATTACCATCAGCGTCAGTCTTCTTCTTAAAGATCCATTTATTCTCAATGGCTTGCCGATCATCGGGCAAGTCAACCAAAGTCCATACTTTGTTTTCATACATGGATCCCATCTCAGATTTCATGGCTTCTTGCCATTTTGCGGAATCCGGGCTCATCATCGCTTCCTCATAGTTCGTAGGTTCATCATGGTCAAGTAACATGACTTCCAGAATAGGATTACCGTACCACTCTGGTGCGGATCTTACTCTGGTAGACCTACGAGGTTCAGTAGAAACTTGATCTGAAGTTTCATGATCATTATCATTAGCTTCCTCACTAATTGGTGTAGTTGTCACAGGAACTGGTTCTCGTGATGAACTACTTTCCAATAAGGGAGTAGATATAGTTATCTCATCAAGTTCTACTTTCCTCCCACTCACTTTTTTCGAGAGAAACTCCTTCTCTAGAAAGGATCCATTCTTAGCAACGAATGTCTTGCCTTCGGATCTGTGATAGAAGGTGTACCCAATAGTCTCTTTTGGGTATCCTATGAAGACACATTTCTCTGATTTAGGTTCGAGCTTATCTGGTTGAAGTTTCTTCACATAAGCATCGCAGCCCCAAACTTTAAGAAACGACAACTTTGGTTTCTTGCCAAACCATAGTTCATAAGGCGTCGTTTCAACGGATTTTGATGGTGCCCTATTTAACGTGAATGCGGCCGTCTCTAAAGCATAACCCCAAAACGATAGCGGTAAATCAGTAAGAGACATCATAGATCGCACCATATCAAGTAAAGTACGATTACGACGTTCGGACACACCATTTCGTTGTGGTGTTCCAGGTGGCGTGAGTTGTGAAACTATTCCACATTGTTTCAAGTGTAGGCCAAACTCATAACTCAAATACTCTCCTCCACGATCAGATCGTAGAAACTTTATTTTCTTGTTACGATGATTTTCTACTTCACTCTGAAATTCTTTGAATTTTTCAAATGTTTCAGACTTGTGTTTCATCAAGTAGATATACCCATATCTGCTTAAATCATCTGTGAAGGTGAGAAAATAACGATACCCGCCGCGAGCCTCAACATTCATTGGGCCACAAACATCAGTATGTATGATTTCCAACAAATCAGTTGCTCGCTCCATAGTTCCCGAGAACGTCGTTTTAGTCATCTTGCCCATAAGGCACGGTTCGCAAGTACCAAGTGATTCATAATCAAGTGATTCCAAAAGTCCATCAGTATGGAGTTTCTTCATGCGCTTTACACCGATATGACCCAAACGGCAGTGCCACAAATAAGTTACACTATCATTATTAACTCTGCATCTTTTGGTTTTAACACTATGAATATGTGTATCACTACTATCAAGATTTAATAAAAATAGACCACTCTTCAAGGGTGCATGACCATAAAAGATATTACTCATATAAATAGAACAACCATTATTCTCTGATTTAAATGAATAACCGTCTCGCATCAAACATGATCCAGATATAATGTTCATGCTCAACGCTGGCACCAAATAACAATTATTCAGGTCTAAAACTAATCCCGAAGGTAGATGTAAAGGTAGCGTGCCGACCGCGATCACATTGACTTTGGAACCGTTTCCCACGTGCATCGTCACCTCGTCCTTGGCTAGTGCTCGCTTATTCCGTAGTCCCTGTTTCGAGTTGCAAATATTAGCAACAGAACCAGTATCAAATACCCAGGTGCTACTACGAGCTCTAGTTAGGTACACATCAATAACATGTATATCACATATACTTTTGTTCACTTTGCCATCCTTCTTATCCGCCAAATACTTGGGGCAGTTCCGCTTCCAGTGACCAGTCTGCTTGCAGTAGAAGCACTCAGTTTCAGGCTTAGGTCCAGACTTGGGTTTCTTCTCTTGAGCAGCAACTTGCTTGCTGTTCTTCTTGAAGTTCCCCTTCTTCTTCCCTTTGCCCTTTTTCTTGAAACTAGTGGTCTTGTTGACCATCAACACTTGATGCTCCTTTTTGATTTCTACCTCCGCAGCTTTTAGCATTGCGAAGAGCTCGGGAATAGTCTTGTTCATCCCTTGCATATTATAGTTCATCACAAAGCTCTTGTAGCTTGGTGGCAGTGATTGGAGAATTCTGTCAATGACGCTATCATCAGGAAGATTAACTCCCAGTTGAATCAAGTGATTATTATACCCAGACATTTTGAGTATGTGTTCACTGACAGAACTATTCTCCTCCATCTTGCAGCTGTAGAACTTATTAGAGACTTCATATCTCTCAATCCGGGCATTTGCTTGAAATATTAATTTCAACTCCTGGAACATCTCATATGCTCCATGACGTTCAAAACGTCGTTGAAGACCCGGTTCTAAGCCGTAAAGAATGGCACACTGAACTATCGAGTAGTCATCAGCTTTGCTCTGCCAGACGTTCTTAACGTCGTCAGTTGCATCAGCAGCAGGCCTGGCACCTAGCGGTGCTTCCAGGACGTAACTTTTCTGTGCAGCAATGAGGATAATCCTCAGGTTACGGACCCAGTCCGTGTAATTGCTACCATCATCTTTCAACTTTGCTTTCTCAAGGAACGCATTAAAATTCAACGGAACAACAGCACGAGCCATCTATCTACAAACAAACATAGACAAGCAATAATACTATCAGGTACTAAGTTCATGATAAATTTAAGTTCAATTAATCATATTACTTAAGAACTCCCACTTAGACAGACATCTCTCTAGTCATCTAAGTGATCACGTGATCCAAATCAACTAAACCATAACCGATCATCACGTGAGATGGAGTAGTTTTCAATGGTGAACATCACTATGTTGATCATATCTACTATATGATTCACGCTCGACCTTTCGGTCTCCGTGTTCCGAGGCCATATCTGCATATGCTAGGCTCGTCAAGTTTAACCTGAGTATTCTGCGTGTGCAAAACTGGCTTGCACCCGTTGTATTTGAACGTAGAGCCTATCACACCCGATCATCACGTGGTGTCTCAGCACGAAGAACTTTCACAACGGTGCATACTCAGGGAGAACACTTGTTGAAAATTTAGTGAGAGATCATCTTAAAATGCTATCGTCAATCAAAGCAAGATAAGATGCATAAAGGATAAACATCACATGCAATCAATATAAGTGATATGATATGGCCATCATCATCTTGTGCTTGTGATCTCCATCTTCGAAGCACCGTCATGATCACCATCGTCACCGGCGCGACACCTTGATCTCCATCGTAGCATCGTTGTCGTCTCGCCAACTATTGCTTCTACGACTATCGCTACCGCTTAGTGATAAAGTAAAGCAATTACAGGGTGTTTGCATTTCATACAATAAAGTGACAACCATATGGCTCCTGCCAGTTGCCGATAACTTCGGTTACAAAACATGATCATCTCATACAATAAAATATAGCATCACATCTTGACCATATCACATCACAACATGCCCTGCAAAAACAAGTTAGACGTCCTCTACTTTGTTGTTGCAAATTTTACGTGGCTGCTACGGGCTTTTAGCAAGAACCGTTCTTACCTACGCATAAAAACCACAATGATAGTTTGTCAAGTTGGTGCTGTTTTAACCTTCGCAAGGACCGGGCGTAGCCACACTCGATTCAGCTAAAGTGAGAGAGACAGACACCCGCCAGCCACCTTTAAGCACGAGTGCTCGTAACGGTGAAACCAGTCTCGCGTAAGCGTACGCGTAATGTCGGTCTGGGCCGCTTCATCTCACAATACCGCCGAACCAAAGTATGACATGCTGGTAAGCAGTATGACTTGTATCGCCCACAACTCACTTGTGTTCTACTCATGCATATAACATCAACGCATAAAACCTGGCTCGGATGCCACTGTTGGGGAACGTAGTAATTTCAAAATTTTCCTACGTACACGCAAGATCATGGTGATGGCATAGCAACGAGAGGGGGAGTGTATCTTCATACCCTTGAAGATCGCTAAGCGGAAGCGTTTATCAACGCGGTTGATGTAGTCGTACGTCTTCACGATCCGACCGATCCAAGCACCGAACGCACGGCACCTCCGAGTTCTGCACACGTTCAGCTTGATGACGTCCTCGCCTTCTCGATCCAGCAAGACGGGCGAAGTAGTAGATGAGTTCCGGCAGCACGACGGCGTGGTGACGGTGTTGGTGAAGAACAATCTCCGCAGGGCTTCGCCTAAGCACTACAGAAACTATGACGGAGGATAAACTAGAGGGGACGGGGTTGCCGGCACACGGCTTGGTGTTTCTTGATGTATCTTTGGTGCTAGCCCTACCCCTCTATTTATATGTTGAGCCTTGGGGTCGAAACTTGGAGTAAAAGCCTCCACAAAGTCGGTTTCACCCGAAAGGCAAGAGTCCTTCTCGGACTCCATGGCCAGACGCCAGGGTTCCCGGCGTCTGGACCCAGACGCCAGGGACCCTGGCGTCTGGCCCCTGGACTCCGCAAAACTTCCTTTTGTGCTTTCCAAAAACCTTGTGGGCTTTCCCCTTTGGCCCAAATAACGTGTTCTCGTTCCCAAACATTTCGGGAAACATCCGGAACCCCTTCCGGTGAATTCCGGAACTCTTCCGGAGATCAAACACTATTATCTCATATATTAAACGTTATCTCCGGACCATTCCGGAGTTCCTCGTCATGTCCATGATCTCATCCGGGACTTCGAACAACATTCGGTTACCAACATACATAACTCATATAATACTATATCGTCAACGAAATGTTAAGCGTGCGGACCCTACGGGTTCGAGAACTATGTAGACATGACCTAGAACTTGTTTCCGGTCAATAACCAATAGCGGGACCTGGATGCCCATATTGGCTCCCACATATTCTACGAAGATCTTTATCGGTCAAACCGCATAACAACATACGTTGTTCCCTTTGTCATCGGTATGTTTACTTGCCCGAGATTTGATCGTCGGTATCCAATACCTAGTTCAATCTCGTTACCGGCAAGTCTCTTTACTCGTTCTGTAACACATCATCTTATAACTAACTCATTAGTTACAATGCTTGCAAGGCTTAGGTGATGAGTATTACCGAGAGGGCCCAGAGATACCTCTCCGACAATCGGAGTGACAAAACCTAATCTCGAATTATGCCAACCCAACATGTACCTTCGGAAACACCTGTAGAGCACCTTTATAATCACCCAATTACGTTGTGACGTTTGGTAGCACACAAAGTGTTCTTCCGGTAAATGGGAGTTGCACAATCTCATAGTTGCAGGAACTTTGTATAAGTCATGAAGAAAGCAATAGCAACATACTAAACGATCAAGTGCTAGGCTAACGGAATGGGTCACGTCAATCACATCATTCTTCTAATGATGTGATCCCACTAATCAAATGACAACACATGTCTATGGTTAGGAAACATAACCATCTTTGATTAATGAGCTAGTCAAGTAGAGGCATACTAGTGACTATATGTTTGTCTATGTATTCACACATGTATCATGTTTCCGGTTAATACAATTCTAGCATGAATAATAAACATTTATCATGATATGAGGAAATAAATAATAACTTTATTATTATTGCCTCTAGGGCATATTTCCTTCACCTTGGTGCGCCGCCTGAGAGAAAGTTGGGGTTGTACCAGGTTGGATGCGCCCCTTACACTGTCTTTTTTATTCTTTGGGTTAGACTTCTGGATACAAACTTTGTTAGTGTTACATACTGTATTTCATGAGAGCACAAGATAGTAATATGAAAGTAGTCACAGGTGCAAGTTGCTGACTGGAGCAGTATAAACAGTGACAACATAGATACTAACAGCGATAATATGGACACTAAGATTAGTGATAACAAAAGACAATAGTAATTCAAAAGGACTGATGACAAGTTTTAAAAGTAGAGCATCATACGGCACACAGTGGTAATCTAACACGTAGTTCCCGTGCGGCAACTCCCCAGTCAGCTACGATCAAGTGGATTGTCAGTGACAACATGGGCATAGGTGCAACCCGTCACCCCACCGCAGTCTTATGACTGAATAACAGAAAAATATGTTCTTTTGTAGAAAATCAGAAAAAATATGTTGACAAAAGAACCAGAGGATGACAAAATGTTGGGCAATATCATACTCAGTGGCAAAACCAATGGAGAACCAGGCTCCGAGCCGCTAATGGAGGCAAAGGATAACATGCTGTCATCCTTGGAAGCCACCGAGAAGTTGAGTGGGGCCACCGTCATCCTCTGGTTCTCCTTGAAGTAATTGTTGTACCGTCCATAGTACAAGCGTGGTGTCAAAAGCTCGGGTGTGGCAGTGTCAGCCAACACCCGACGGGGCATCAAAGTCATGATTATGGCCGCTGGTCCTCGTGTTAAAATTGCTTGTCTTCCTCGGAACAGACTTGGACCCAAATCATCTCATTCTCTTTACGCAATAGATTGTGCAGGTTCTTCTGGTCCTCTGGTAAGAGTCAGTGAACACGACTGATGACTTCTGTTGTGAGTGTAGTGCTTGATGATGTGGAATTTATACCCGGTATCGTCTCTTATCTTCCTCTTTCTGTACCATCCTAAGTTTTAGCTCTACCAAATGGCAACCATATGAACCTTCGCATGAAAATTCAATGCATCGGATCTAGTGTGCTTGATTTCTGATAATCATGGTGAGCTAGCTCAAAGACTTACTGCGTCATATGGAAATGGTGTATTGCTTTCATCCTCCTAGGCAAATGTCTTGTCTATCAAGTTGTCAATCATAGCTGCACAAATGTAGCTTCTGATCATATTAACTACCAAATGAGCGACTGAGTGACCAACTGAACAAACGAAGATCACAGTGGATCTTTTTGAAAAAAAATAAGAAGTATATTGCGCTTATGAATGATGGAGCACAGTTACTTAAAAATTATTATACGGAAATCACTACAGAGTCCAAATGAAGAAAAGAAGACTCACTTGGAATCTTTAGAACAAACTACCCCTGCTTTCTCTACACGCTTGAGATTCAAATGGGCACCCCCACCTGTACCTGTTATCATCATGCAGTAGGGCATATGCAAACGTTAAATAGGGCATTACCTAAATCATAGCTTGGCAGCCAAATTGAATATTCAGTACAAGCATGCCAAGGTACAGAAGAAAAATGCGGAAATCATATTAAACTGATGGACCATGTCCTAGCATATTTTCATGAAAATAAACATGATTGATTATATTCCTCAAGCCAAGTCTCTTCATCACAGGCCGATAGCCATTTGTTTACTCTCTTAATGATTTCTTTCTTTGTTATGGATTCGTTGTTTGCTTTTGTAATTTGTGCTTCAATGTTGGAAAGAAGTTCGCAAGGATCCACTAGACCTGTAAGTGAGAAGGTTCTAGGATCATTCAAGATATTCAGCAGGGGCATTTTTACAATTGTAGGTGCGAGAGAAAGAGATCAGCGCCATAAATACCAATCAATTAGAGCAACAATCTTCTCTATGGCTCACTATATTATTTTCAGGCTACTGTACTCAAATTTCCTATTCCACAGCAAACATTTAAATTTCAGCAACCAGAAAGAAGTCTAATAAACAACTAATATACTATTATTTTGGAAGAACACAAGTAAATGGGAACAAACTCTAAAAAGTAGACCGTATTTTAGGCTACCATGAAACACAAAATATTCCAAGTAATACCAGATCATATTCATGGATAATTCACCTTTATTTCTTGGGTTTAACAGAAAGTATATCCACGTAAGAGACAATTATTTGATAAGAAAATCCATTTGAGAAAATAGAAAGTGCAGCTTGCATTTGACAAAAACCCAGGCATATTCCTACAAAATGACCAGCTTTAAGCATAGAAATGATAACTATATCATACATGACTCCTGACCACCAGACCATTACACAACACATAGCGCTGGTCTTCACACTGGTAAATCACAAGCACATCAAAGGTTTCCAGTAAAAGCTAATAGGCACATAAGACCCAAGAAATGTTTAGAAGCATTAGAATTTAGCACATATGGGATTTAGTAAACAAATTACCTTATATTTTGGAGAAAATCAAGGAGAGCACGAATATGTAGCCCCTGACTTCCCAGTCGCCTTGTCTTTGGAGAAGGTGCAGCTCAGGACGGGAGATGAAGAGGGCACGAGCGTTGTGTTCAAAACAAGATTGAACTTACAGAATACCACTATACCACATGGTATTTGGTTTGGTCACCCAAAACAAAACATAAAAATAGCAATTTCTGATCTATAGGAATTAGATTAGAAATTGCTATTTTTTTGTTATGTTGTCAGTTACGGACCATTTCCAACAAAAAATGTGTGTAGTGCTCTTAAGTAGATTTGACCTGTAGGCCATCTTTGATACCTAATGTTACCTGTAAATCAATTTAGTGCTATCTTAAGTAAACTGATGGCAAATGTTGCCATACGGTTCTTTTGTTTACTTTTGTAGATACAGTGATTACCCATGCTGAACAGAGGCTCTATTTAGTAAATCTGTTATCTAGTTTCAAATGTAAATATGAACAGAGGAGCTATCGGTCACCAAATACATGATCTCGGAGTAATTATCCTCCCACCAAACAAACTAAGATAGTCTGGCTTGTTTGGCGAAAAAACAATACTAAAGATTCCACGTCAAAAAAAATCATGGTTAGTAATTCTAGAAATCAAACCTCAGCCGATACTGAACTGAACCCAAGTTTAGTAAAGTTGTTACCTAGTCTAAAATGTCACAATAATTTCCAACTACCGCATTACCCAGACATCCCAAAGTTAATTAAACATATGAACAAAGTAAGGTACATGCACCCACGGCGCCACCGCCGCGTGGTGGAGATGGATTCAGGATTTAGTGAGTTATTTACCCTCACGTCCTGCGGGTTGACATCGAGGTGCTTGTCAATGAGGAACCTGAAGCGATAGGAGTCGAGGTTGGTGCCGCAGCCGATGACACGGCTGGCCGGGAAGCTGGAGAGCCTCCAGGCGATGTAGGTGAGCACGTCGACGGGGTTGGAGACTACGAGAAGCAGCGCCTCCAGGGAGAGCTCGGCCAGAGACGGCGCGATCTTGCGATATAGGGGAGCGTTCGTCTGCAGCAGGTTGAGCCTGTTCTCACCCGGGATCTGCCTAGCCCCGGCTGTGACTATGACGAGGTCGTAGTTCTTGGTGACGGCGGTGGCGGCGCCGGAGATGATGCAGACGCGTCGGAGGAAGGCGGCGGCATGCTGCAGGTCGAGGGGATAATCAGATAAACATGAAGATATACATAGAGATTGTGAGCAAGAACACAAACAGGAAAAGGAACACTGAAGGAGAAAATTAGTTGCATGCCATGCCAAATAAAAAGTCTAGTTTAATCTAATAATACACATAACAGGCACATTCAACAGAAAGATTCAGTTACTTTATGCAATTGCTGATGAACTGCAATTGCTTATCAGTTCAACAGGACATTGGGTGGATCTCTACTGGGGGGATATATTTTGCAAAACATATAGACTTTGAACTAACAACAGAAAATCAACAGTGGCATACCTGAAACAATAGAGCTGTCCAATCTTGGCTCATTAATGGTCCTGAGCAGACACACCAACGAATGGTTCAGGAATCAGAATTTGCACACTCCAAACCAGCATTCGAGCAACAAGGTATGGCAGATTTATTGAAGTAGCACACACGTAAGATGAAGCTCCTTAATGACAGCGAGCTCATCAATTGGTGGCCTTCCCCATGGCGGAGAGGACGACGATGGGCGCCTCCTCGGGGAAGCTGAGGATGAGGTCGGCCACCTCCGGATCCGTGCGGCCGACGCCAGCGACGACCCACCGAACTTCATCACGACAGTGAACCCCGCCACTGCCCCTGCCGCATCCGCCACCTCGCCCTTCTTGAGAGTTGCCGCCACTGGCACTACAACGAGGAGCCGGTGGTGGTGGCGGCGGATCTCAGGGGCAGGGGCTCCCTCCCCACGCTCCCTCTGCCTGTCCGGCGCTCGCCCTCAACCGCCGACCCCGCCCACATCCGCATCCGCCCCTCCCCGCGCCTCCTTCAACCCCTGCTGCTTCCGCCCACAGCTGCCGCGCCTGCCTCGTCCCAATCGCCGTCATGGGAGGTGGTTTGCCGTGGTGACGAGGAAAGGAGGACGGAGGCACGGCTGTGTTAACGAGGGATAGACGAGGAGGGGGTGCGAAAGGAGAAAAGGAGGTGTGGAGTGCGCGACTGCCTTCGAGAGGAAGGAAGGAGTGCCCGACAAAATCGACACAGTACATCGCGAATACCTCCTGCACACGTGGACTGCACGAGCGAGCGCCCATGCTGCACACGTTAATGTGTTTAATTCCTAGTACTAGTACAAATGCTTGCCAGGGTATATATATAATATATTATCATGTCTTTTACGCAGAAATTGCCAGGGTCTATTTTAATAAAATAGTTCCCTCATTCAAAGTAATCGTGGTGTACGTACTGTCAAGTCCGTGGTTGCATCTATTATCATATTATTTACAAAGAAATTACCAGGAGTATGTTTGAACAACTTTTTTTCTCCATGTCAAAGTTCTTACGGTGTTTGTATGTAATTTACTAGGTCTATGATACGTAAGTTATCATGTACTTACACAGAAATTACCTGGGGTGTTTCAACAAACTTTTTCCGTGGGTCAAAGTTACGGTGATGTTTGTATGTAATTTATCAGGTATCCATGCGTATATTACTATGTTATTTACACATAATTTATCAGGATGTGTTATTGGTCTCAGTTAGTAATCATACGTTAAATGTTGGTAGCGTACTTGATTGTTGAGGTACCTGCTTGATGCGTGGTCATCCGGATGCGTGCATGGTCAAGCATAAACATTCTAATTTAGTGTTCATGCACGATTGGGTCGCTAGCCTAGCTGGTAGTAGGATTCATGTCCTCAACTTGAGGCTTCGGGTTCAAGTCTCTTCTCACGCACGCGGAAGGAAGGTGCGGAAAAAGAAGAAAAGAGCAGAAAAAGAAGGAAAGAGCGGAAGGAGCGGGATCAGTGTGTATCATATCAACGAAAAAACAACTTTAGAAGAAAAGAGCGGGCGGGATATACGGGATATAAGAAGGAAAGAGTTTAGAAACAAAGATCAGATGGATGGGGCTAGCGGAATTAGAAGGGAAGTGTGGGCGAAGTATGCTGGAGAAGCGGATCCGTTTAATGCAGATCGTGCGCCACACGGGTTGTTCTGATCTATTGCAAAATTCATGTGGTTCGGAATTTAACCTTCTCGTTTAAGTGGTAGAGATAAATTAGACGCAAGTTTGTCTTTCTTTTTTATGGGAGTTTCTCTCCTTGATCGTTTAGTGGGACAAATGAGAGGGGTCAAGGACTCGGAAAACACTTCTTTTTGCTGGGAACTCGCAAATCTGTGAATCACGTTGGGTTATTTTTCCTGACTCGAGAGTAGAGATATAGGCAGGATTTTTTGCTCGCTAGCGACTATGACTCATTTGTGGGCATATATATGTCTCGCTTATTCGCCCAGTTTTGTTTTTCTAACCTTTGTGTATATTTTGTAATATTTTAAATACAAATTCCAAAAATTACTTTAGATAAATTACACCATGCATTAAACAATGTTTATGAAATGTAAAAATTGATTGTCCAACTTTAGAAAATTTTCATACTATTCAAATAAGTATTCGTGCCACTTAAAAATGTTCACACGTTTAAAAAAATGGTCACAAAAATGTAAAAGTATGTTCGCATAATTTTAAAAAAATGTGTGTACCATTAAAAATAATTGTTTATGACAATTGACAAATGCTCACGCATTTAAAAATATTCATGACTTTTAGAAAAACGTTCACAACTTAAAGAAAACATTTCAAAGAAAATTTTATGATGTTTTTCAAAAATATTTAACTTGTGTTTAATAATGTTCACATTGCATGAAAAAAATGTTCAACTTGCATTTTACAAAAAAAAATCAACATGTATTCGGATAATTATTCATCGTGTATTTAAGATGTTCAATGTGTATCTGAAAAATGTTTAGCCTGTATATGAAAAATGTCCAAAGTGTATTTAATAAAGGTCGACGTGTATCTAAAAAAAAAGGAAAATACAACATTTTTAAAAATGATGAAAAAATGAACAAAAATAACACAGAAAGCCAAAGGGAAAAATCCACGCGGAATCTTCCCAAAATTCACAGAAGGTTCATAAAACCAATCCCCCCACTGTAAGTTGTAACCACTTGCACATAACCCTTTGGGCTAGCCCAGCCGGAGGAACAATGCCGGAGAGAGGTACTACAGTCTCGCAATAACCCAGGCCCTACCATTTGCGCTTGCTTGGAGCAAGAAGCCGTTTCTCTACTCGGCCTCGATCTATAGGTCAAATGCCCCCTGGATCGGCCCCCTTCCCTCCCGCTCCCGCGTCGTCTCCTTCGAGCCAACCTGGGAGAAACCCTAACCACTGCCGCCGCACCCCTCCTTCCCCCCTCCTTCCCCTTCGCCGTCGCCAGAGGTGTATGATGTCTACTACACAACCTTCTTCTTGTAGACGTTGTTGGGCCTGCAAGTGCACAGGTTTGTAGGGCAGTAGCAAATTTCCCTCAAGTGGATGACCTAAGGTTTATCAATCCGTAGGAGACGTAGGATGAAGATGGTCTCTCTCAAACAACCCTGCAACCAAATAACAAAGAGTCTCTTGTGTCCCCAACACACCCAATACAATGGTAAATTGTATAGGTGCACTAGTTTGGCGAAGAGATGGTGATACAAGTGCAATATGGATGGTAGATAAAGGTATTTGTAATCTGAAATTATAAAAACAGCAAGGTAACAAGTGATAAAAATGAGCGTAAACGGTATTGCAATGATAGAAAACAAGGTCTAGGGTTCATACTTTCACTAGTGCAAGTTCTCTCAACAACAATAACATAGACAGATCATATAACAATCCCTCAACATGCAACAAAGAGTCACTCCAAAGCCACTAATAGCGGAGAATAAACGTAGAGATTATGGTAGGTACGAAACCACCTCAAAGTTATTCTTTCGGATCGATCTATTCAAGAGTTCGTACTAGAATAACACCTTAAGACACAAATCAACCAAAACCCTAATGTCACCTAGATACTCCATTGTCACCTCAAGTATCCGTGGGCATGATTATACGATATGCATCACACAATCTCAGATTCATCCAACCAACACAAAGTACTTCAAAGAGTGCCCCAAAGTTTCTACTGGAGAGTCAAGAAAACGTGTGCCAACCCCTATGCATAGGTTCATGGGCGGAACCCACAAGTTGGTCACCAAAACATACATCAAGTGGCACATGATATCCCATTGTCACCACAGATAAGCACGACAAGACATACATCAAGTGTTCTCATAAAAGACTCAATCCGATAAGATAACTTCAAAGGGGAAACTCAATTCATCACAAGAGAGTAGAGGGGGAGAAACATCATAAGATCCAACTATAATAGCAAAGCTCGGGATACATCAAGATCGTGCCATAGAGGGAACACGAGAGAGAACACGAGAGAGAGAGAGAGAGAGAGATCAAACACATAGCTACTGGTGCATACCCTCAGCCCCGAGGGTGAACTACTCCCTCCTCGTCATGGATACCGCCGGGATGATGAAGATGGCCACCGGTGATGGGTTCCCCCTCCGGCAGGGTGCCGGAACGGGCTCCTGAGAGGTTTTTGGTGGCTACAGAGGATTGCGGCGGCGAAACTCCCGATCTATCTTTATATTCGATGTTTTTAGGGTACGTAGGCTTATATAGGCGAAAGAAGTCGGTCGGGGGGTGCTCAAGAGGTCCACGAGACAGGGGGGCGCGCCCAGTAGGGGGGGGGCTATCTCCTGGCCTCCTCGAGGATCTTCTGACTTGAACTCCAAGTCTCCGAGATCGTATTCTTCCCAAAAATAACGCTGCCGAAGGTTTCATTCCGTTTGGACTCCGTTTGATTTTCCTTTTCGTTGAAATACTGAAACAGGCAATAAAACAGCAATACGGGCTGGGCCTCCCGTTAGTAGGTTAGTCCCAAAAATGATTTAAATGTGTAAAATAAAGCCCATAAACATCCAAAAGGGGTAATATAATAGCATGGAACAATCAAAAATTATAGATACGTTGGAGACGTATCAAGCATCCCCAAGCTTAATTCCTGCTCGTCCTCGAGTAGGTAAATGATAAAAACAGAATTTTTGATGTGGAATGCTACCGAGCATAATTCTCAATGTAATTTTCTTTATTGTGGCATGAATGTTCAGATCCAAATGATTCAAGATAAAAGCTTATAAAACATAAAAATAATAATGCTTCAATGCATACTAACAAATAATCATGTCCTATCAAAATAGCATAGCCAAAGAAAGCTTATCCCTACAAAATCATATAGTTAGGCCATGCTTCATTTTCATTACACTAAATACTCCCATCATGCACAACCCCGATGACGAGCGGAGCAATTGTTTCATACTTTTTAATGCGCTTCAGCTTTTTCAACTCTTACGCAATACATGAGCGCAAGCCATGGACATAGCATTATGGTGGTATGTGATGGTGGTTGTAAGGACGAAAAGGGAGAAGATAGTCTCACATCAACTAGGCGTATCAATGGGCTATGGAGATGCCCATCAATAGATATCAATGTGAGTGAGTAGGGATTGCCATGCAACGGATGCACTAGAGCTATAAATTTATGAAAGCTCAAAAAGAAACTAAGTGGGTGTGCATCCAACTCGCTTGCTCACGAAGACCTAGGGCATTTTGAGGAAGCCCATCATTGGAATATACTAGCCAAGTTCTATAATGAAAGATTCCCACTAGTATATGAAAGTGACAACATCGGAGACTCTCTATCATGAAGATCATGGTGCTACTTTGAAGCACAAGTGTGGAAAAGGAGATAGTAGCATTATCCCTTCTCTCTTTTTCTCTCTTTTTATTTTTTTCTTTTTTTCTTTTTTTTCCTTTGGCCTTTCTTCTTTTTTTCTTTTGGCCTTTCTCTTTTTTTATTTTTTTTTATTTTTCTTTTTGTAAAGTCCGAAGTCTCATCCCGACTTGTGGGGGAATCATAGTCTTCATCATCCTTTCCTCACTGAGACAATGCTCTAATAATGAAGATCATCACACTTTTATGGATTTACAACTCAAGAATTACAACTCAAAGCTAAAACAAGATATGACTCTATATGAATGCCTCCGGCGGTGTACCGGTATATGCAATGAATCAAGAGCGACATGTATGAAAATTATGAAGGTGGCCTTGCCACAAATACGATGTCAACTACACGATCATGCAAAGAGCAATATGACAATGATGAAGCGTGTCATAATAAATGAAACAGTGAAAAGTTGCATGGCAATATATCTCGGAATGGCTATGGAAATGCAATAATAGGTAGGTATGGTGGCTGTTTTGAGGAAGGTAAATAATGGGTTCATGATGCCGGTGAAAGTTGCGCGGTATAATAGAGCCTAGCAAAGTGGAAGGATGAGTGTGCGTATATCCATGGACTCACATTAGTCATAAAGAACTCATATACTTATTGCAAAAGTCTACTTAGCCCTCGAAGTAAAGTACTACTACGCATGCCCCAAGAGGGATAGATTGGTAGGAAAAGACCATCGCTCGTCCCCGACTACCACTCATAAGGAAGACAATCAAAAGAGCACCTCATGCAACAAATTTTTCACACAACTTTTACCATACGTGCATGCTACAGGACTTGCCAACTTCAACAAAAGTATTTCTCAATTTCATAATTATCCACTAGCATGACCCTAACATTACTACCTTTATATCTCAAAACAATTATCAAGCAACAAATTGATCATAGCATCCAATTCACTTCTATGATAGTTTTTATTATACCCAACTTGGATGCTCATCATTCTAGGACCAAATTTGTAACCATAGCAAATACCATGCTGTTCTAAAAGACTCTCAAAATAATATAAGTGAAGCATGAGATACTAACAATTTCTTCAAAATATAACCACCGCCGTGCTCTAAAAGATATAAATGAAGCACTAGAGCAAACGACAAACTACTCCGAAAGGTAGAAGTGAGGATCAATGAGTAGTCGAATAATTGTGCAACTATGTGAAGACTCTCTAACATTAAAGAATTTTAGATCTTGGTATTGTATTCAAACAGCAAGCAAAACAAAATAAAATGACATTGCAAGGATAGCACAACTCATGTGAAGAAGCAAAAACTTAGGCTCAACCGATACTAACCGATAGTTGTTGAAGAAGAAAGGTGGGATGCCTATCGGGGAATCCCCAAGCTTGGATGCTTGAGACTTCTTGAAATATTATATTGGGGTGCCTTGGGCATCCCCAAGCTTGAACTTTTGTGTCTCCTTAATTCCTCTCATATCATGGTTTCTCTTCTTTTTATCAAAAGCTTCATTCACAACAAACTCAACAAGAACTCGTGAGATAGGTTAGTATAAACCAATGCAAAACCTTATCATTTTCTACTGTAACAAATCACTTAAGTTATTATTCAACATTGCATACTAAATGCCTCTGCATATTTAATACTCCTGTTCTCAAATAGAATCATTAAATAAGCAAACATATGCAAACAATGCAAACATAACAGCAATCTTCCAAAACAGTATAGTCTGTAAAGAATGCAAGATTCATCAAACTTCCCTAACTCCAAAAATTATGAGAAAAATACTACGCTGTATAAGATTTATCAGAGCTCATTATGCAAAAATATTCAACAATAGATCATTCTCTGACTTTTCTAGGGAATTTTTGCAACAGCGGTAAACTTTTTGTTTTCAAACAGCAACATGTATACAAGCAAAATAAGCATGGCAAAGGCTATCCTTGACATTTTTATTGAAAATATAGATGCAAAACATTATTATAAATAACAGCAAGAAAAAACTAGTAAAAGAAAATGACACTCCAAGCAAAACACATATCATGTGGTGAATAAAAATATAGCTCCAAGTAAAATTACCGATGAACAAAGACGAAAGAGGGGATGCCATCCGGGGCATCCCCAAGCTTAGGCTCTTGGTTGTCCTTGAATATTACCTTGGGGTGCCTTGGGAATCCCCAAGCTTAGGCTCTTGCCACTCCTTATTCTGTAGTCCATCGAATCTTTACCCAAAACTTGAAAACTTCAACCACACAAAACTCGTAAGCTCCGTTAGTATAAGAAAATAAAACCACCACATAAGGTATTGTAATTAACTCGTTCTTTATTCATATTGGTGTAATATCTACTGTATTCTAACTTCTCTATGACTCATACCCTCTGATACTACTCATAGATTCATCAAAATAAGCACACAACACAATGAAAACAGAATCTGTCAAAAAAAGAACAGTCTGTAATAATTTGTATCAAACATATACTTATGAAACTCAAACAATTCTGAAATAAATTGGTGGACCTGAGTAATTTATATATTAATCATCTGCAAAAAGAATCAACCTAAAATCACTCTCCAGTAAAAAAATGGCAGCTATTCTCGTGAGCACTAAAGTTTCTGTTTTTTACGGCAAGATCATAAAGACTTCACCCAAGTCTTCCCAAAGGTTCTACTTGGCACTTTATTAAAATAAAAGCTATAAAACATGATTACTAGAGTAGCATAATAATGTGGACACACAAAAACAGTAAGGATAAATATTGGGTTGTCTCCCAACAAGTGCTTTTCTTTAATGCCTTTTTACCTAGGCATGATGATGGCAATGATGCTCACAAAAAAGATAAGAATTAAAACATAACGAGAGCATCAAGAAGCATATGACTAGCACATTTAAGTCTAACCCACTTTCTATGCATAGGGATTTTGTGAGCAAACAACGTATGGGAACAATAATCAACAAGCATAGGAAGGTAAAACAAGCATAGCTTCAAGATTTTCAACACAAAGAGAGGAAACTTGACATTATTGCAATTCCTACAAGCATATGTTCCTCCCTCATAATAATTTTCAGTAGCATCATGAATGAATTCAACAATATAACCAGCACCTAAAGCATTCTTTTCATGATCTACAAGCATAGAAAATTTACTACTCTCCACATAAGAAAAATTCTTCTTCTAGCACTTGAGCACAATTTTCATTTTCATCATACTCACGAAAGATATTAAAAAGATGAAGCGTATGAGACAAACTTAACTCCATTTTTTTGTAGTTTTCTTTTATAAACTAAACTAGTGATAAAACAAGAAACAAAAAGATTAGATTGCAAGATCTAAAGATATACCTTCAAGCACTCACCTCCCCGGCAACGGCGCCAGAAAAGAGCTTGATGTCTACTACACAACCTTCTTCTTGTAGACGTTGTTGGGCCTGCAAGTGCACAGGTTTGTATGACAGTAGCAAATTTCCCTCAAGTGGATGACCTAAGGTTTATCAATCCGTAGGAGGCGTAGGATGAAGATGGTCTCTCTCAAACAATCCTGCAACCAAATAACAAAGAGTCTCTTGTGTCCCCAACACACCCAATACAATGGTAAATTGTATAGGTGCACTAGTTTGGCGAAGAGATGGTGATACAAGTGCAATATGGATGGTAGATAAAGGTATTTGTAATCTGAAATTATAAAAACAGCAAGATAACAAGTGGTAAAATTGAGCGTAAATGGTATTGCAATGATAGGAAACAAGGCCTAGGGTTCATACTTTCACTACTGCAAGTTCTCTCAACAATAATAACATAGATAGATCATATAACAATCCCTCAACATGCAACAAAGAGTCACTCCAAAGCCACTAATAGCGGAGAACAAACGTAGAGATTATGGTAGGTACGAAACCATCTCAAAGTTATTCTTTCGGATCGATCTATTCAAGAGTTCGTAAAATAACACCTTAAAACACAAATCAACCAAAACCCTAATGTCACCTAGATACTCCATTGTCACCTCAAGTATCCGTGGGCATGATTATACGATATGCATCACACAATCTCAGATTCATCCAACCAACACAAAGTACTTCAAAGAGTTCCCCAAAGTTTCTACCGGAGAGTCAAGAAAACGTGTGCCAACCCCTATGCATAGGTTCATGGGCGGAACCCGCAAGTTGGTCACCAAAACATACATCAAGTGGCACATGATATCCCATTGTCACCACAGATAAGCACGGCAAGACATACATCAAGTGTTCTCATAAAAGACTCAATCAGATAAGATAACTTCAAAGGGGAAACTCAATTCATCACAAGAGAGTAGAGGGGGAGAAACATCATAAGATCCAACTATAATAGCAAAGCTCGGGATACATCAAGATCGTGCCATAGAGGGAACACGAGAGAGAACACGAGAGAGAGAGAGAGAGATCAAACACATAGCTACTGGTGCATACCCTCGGCTTCGAGGGTGAACTACTCCCTCCTCGTCATGGATAGCGCCGGGATGATGAAGATGGCCACTGGTGATGGGTTCCCCCTCCGACAGGGTGCCGGAACGGGCTCCTGAGAGGTTTTTGGTGGCTATAGAGGCTTGCAGTGGCGGAACTCCCGATCTATCTTTATATTCGATGTTTTTAGGGTACGTAGGCTTATATAGGCGAAAGAAGTCGGTCGGGGGGTGCTCGAGAGGTCCACGAGACAGGGGGGCGCACCCAGTAGGGGGGGCGCCCCCTATCTCCTGGCCTCCTCGAGGATCTTCTGACTTGAACTCCAAGTCTCCAGGATCATATTCTTCCCAAAAATAACGCTGCCGAAGGTTTCATTCCGTTTGGACTCCGTTTGATATTCTTTTTCTTCGAAATACTGAAACAGGCAATAAAACAACAATATGGGCTGGGCCTCCGGTTAGTAGGTTAGTCCTAAAAATGATGTAAATGTGTAAAATAAAGCCCATAAACATCCAAAAGGGGTAATATAATAGCATGGAACAATCAAAAATTATAGATACGTTGGAGACGTATTAGTGTGCACCGGCGTGCGCTCGACACCGATGAAGGTGGCGGGTGGGGATCCGGTGGCTCCACGTAGCGTGGAGGGCCTCGGCATCCGGGACGGCGGCCCCGGGCGGAGAGCACGGGGTGGCCCTGGTGGCGGGCCATTCCTGCCGGAGCTGGTGAGGCGCCTCCCTCAGTCTCGAGGGGGACGAGGAGGCGTCGGTCCCCGATCGCTGGTGTGCAGCCTTCCCCGCACGATTGCTGCCGCTAGATGCAACCATCCTCTCCGCCCCGATCTGCTCCTTCCATTGCCGGATCCTGGTCCCAATGGCTTAGGTCGTTCTTCCCGGGCGCCGGCAGCATGGATCTCGTCGAGCGGGGTTGGATCCGAGGGAAATCCCTGGCCGGCGCAGCCACACCGTAGGCGACGTCATGGGCGTTGTTCCCCTCCTTTGAGGTTGTGGTGTGGATCCTTCTCCCCCTCCTTCCGTCCCCTGCTAGGTTAAAGCCTAGGTCCCCTGATTCAGGCGGCGACGACACATATGTGTCGTGTTCCTTCTTGGAGGCGCAGTTCAGGGATCGCAGGGGCGGCGAGAGAGTTGGGTTGTGGGTGTGATGGTGGCGGGTGGCAGCTTGGCTTTGCGCTTCAATGCCTTTTCTTCAGCGGCTCATTGTTGTTACCCTTGTTTGCTGCGATTGTGGCCGACAGCTCTGGCCCTTCGGTGTGACTTCACCGCGGACGATGACGGTGCTCGGAGTGGTGTGCTCTGATCTTGCAGGTCTGCTCCTAGTTCCTTCTCCATACGCAGCTTGGACGTCTTCCATCTAGGATCTAGGGTGAACCAAGCTGCCGGTTGCCGGTGCGGTATCCTTCGAGCCAGGATGAGAGGGCAGGGGCCCTTTGCAGCGGCAGTTCCAGAGGAGGTTCGGTCCATTACCGTCTTTGAGTTTGGCTACGATCACGAAGCTTGCGCGGTGGTGCATCCTCTCAAGTCCGTAGTGAGTCCTGTTGGTGTAGGTCGTCCTGTAGGGTGATGGTTGCAGCATGGCGTTCCTGCTTGCTATCGATGCTGCCTTTGAGTGTGTTTCGCTTTGCTCCTTGTATCAGTCGCTTGTTTCTATTTGCTTTTCCTTATAAGTTGGTGATCTTGTAATCCTGGCCGGCTAATGGCTTTGTTAATTCAAAGCCGGGTTCTTTTATTAAGCCTTTGTTCTACAAAAAAAATGCCCCCTAGATCATGTCTGTCTGCAAGCCGGATAGAGCCGCCCTCCTCCAGTGAAGCCAAGGGAGCAATGCTCGTGCGCTCGTGGGCACATCCACATCGACGTGAGGCGAAAGTTGAGGGCTGGCCAGACCTCTTCACATGGCTATTCCTCCTTGCAGCGTCGGCGGCCTGGCTGTGGTCACTGTGATGAAGCCCAAACCGACACGGCGCAGGTGTTGATGCCTGGTCACGCCCCCGCACACAGGCGACACCTCTCTCAGCACAAGAATGTATTTTTTTTCGAGAGTACGTCAAAGGCGTACCATATTTTTATAGAAGGCAGAAGACCAATTACAAGAGATTACAACTCGTTGCGAACAACAAGTCTAGTACCAACACCACACCCGAGCTAATCCGAAGAGAAGCCTCCGCACACATTACAAAAACAACACAAAGGAACTTGTCCCGAAGAGCATCAAGGCCGCGTCTCGACCTACACCGATCACCATGAAGAGTAGCAACTTTAATCGGACCTCCTTTACCGACACACCAACCACTCTTGATTGCCGAAAGGAGATGGCAAGTGGATGGAGGGACTTGGTTGGCCCCGCCAAAGCCACCGTCTTGGAGTCACCGGCATCGACGTATATTGCGCCCAAGAACCTCTACTCGGACTAGCGACACGCACCGGAAGACCGCAACACCGAACAAGCCATGTCTCCCTCTACGAAGCTCCCTACAGAGATACGGCGCTAGGACGCCGCCATCGCTGGTCCCAGACCTAGGCTTTCGGCCGGAGACCGCAACCAACCAAGACGGGGAGATGGCGACACACCTAAGCGACGCCTCAAGGAGGGGAACGATGCCCACAGGCGCTGTCGCCGCCAACACCGACCGAAGACGGGCTGGATTTTCATCCGTAAAGTCGGCCACCTCCCACCCCTTGCGAAGAATTGAGGCCGTCGTCAGTGCTGGATCAAACTGCCGCCGCCGCAGCACCTCGCCATTGTGATCAAAGTGCACTGAACACCAACACCCTGCACGCCGAGGACATGCAGTCCAGCTTCCACCTCCCGCACGGCCGGAGACAACAACTCCATCTCTCCTACCACAACCAGCACAGCCAGGATCTTCCGCCGCCGCAAGCAGCTGCCACACCACCTCCTAGCGGACAGCCTTGCAGCGGACAGAGCCCAGGGAGCCACGACAGGGGAGCCACCTCGCGCGCATGCTCTCCGCAGCAAGCCGCTGACCCGGGTACAAGCTCCCCGGATTCAGCCTGCGCCTCCACCACCCACCTGCAGATCCTCGCCGGGGCCAGCAGGGGCAAAACACACCAACCGGCCGCCGCAGCAGATCCCGGCCGCCGCTCGCACGGCCACTCCTGGCCCAGATCCGTCGCCTCCCTGGCCTAGGTTCGCCTCCCCTCCGACCACCATCCAGCGGCTCCCAGCAGGTCGCCGTGCACCAGCACCTCCTCGTCGAACCCGCGACCATGCTCCACCACTCCGTACGCACCTCGACACGCGCCGCCTCACCGGAGAAGACCACCGCGCAGCAGCACAAGAATGTCAACAAAGTCACATCTTCATTATCCTTAGTGCTCAACGGCTCGCAACAAAAATAAGTATAATACTCCTTACAAGCTAAACCACAAAACTGCACAAAAGGACAAGGATGACATCAAACATATTCAACATATTCTCCATAGTTAAATGTTGTGCCCGGGTTTTATTGGGCATAAGGCAACAATTCCAAGAGTAACATCACAATCACGTGCATGGCAACTATAAAAAAGAAATATAAAGGGGAAAGCAGTTACAGGATCACAGAGAAGAGGCTCGTGGCCAACACCTTACAACCTGCTTTACAGGCGGTATACAAAGTCTGATATCGACGAGCGCGCCTAGTCGGGCTCACGACGTCTTTGTATCAGCTGAACAATGTTGGCAAGATTCTTAAAGTCCTTAAATTGCAGAAGATTTCAACAACAGAGACCTTTCGTCTTTTATCCTTTTAGCATGGAGCCGTAGTTTCTTTAGCACACTTTTGAAGGCCAGGCCTTCTTCATGAGTTTTATGCACTGGAGCAAGGCTCTCTTCAAGTAAGCAGAATCTTGAACGAGGGATGAAGCGCGTAAGAGAGGTGTGCGTCTCAGTGACCGAAAGAATGCCCTCTAGAACTCGGCGGCTAGGATCATATGAGTAAACCTTTTTCTGAAACTTGTCGTGAACCAAGTGCTTGCTAGTCGCAATCACAATCTTCTTCCCTAACTTGCAGTTGCCAACAGTACCAATAACCCTCACAACCCGTGGGTCAGCTAATTCTCTTTTTACCTGCCCAAACAAATCGATTCGATGATTCAGCGACCAATCGCCGGAGCCATAATCCAGCAGCCCCCAAATCTCCAAGGTGCCGCCATGAGGGACTCCGTTGTGAAGATCCCGGACAATGCACAGCTGGTCGTCCATCACAACCAGGTGCTCTCCTTGTGACCGCGACGAGGAGCGCAGATGCTCGCTTGGTCCCTAAAACGGCGGTGAACGGACACATCCGAAGGTCTCCTCCGCGACAGAGAACGATATGATAGCAGCTCTTGGCCTTCTGATGATGAGAGAAGGACTGATCAACCAGTGCAGGAACCCGTTGGCGAACACGGGTGGTATTTTGTTCACCACTGCATGATGAACTGCGGAATTCGCAAACCGGGACCATTTGAATGGCACTCCTCCGGTCGCCGGCCTCCAACGATCAGCTCCGGGCGTGCACACATCACACCTTATCGTCTCCTTCTCACCTGAAACCCATTGATCAACCTCACGACCTTCTACTCCCCTCCCCTGTCCCGGCATCAAATCCCAGCCCGGCACTGGAATCGTGTGTCGGAAGAACACGGTGAGGCGGCAGGCGTGTGATCGCCCGTGTAGCCGCATTGCAAACATAGTAAGCCAGCGCGGCGGCGTCATACAGGAGGGTGAGCCCGCAGCATGGCGCGGGCGTCACCACTTCGACGGAGTTGCGGCGGGCGCAATCGAAGGTGAAGAGTAAGGGCATCTCCAGCCGTTCGGTCCTCCAGGGCACCTAAATAAAGCGGCACGGGGCGTGCCGGCGCTAGTTCGGCCCCTGGGGCGACCTAGCTCCCAGTCACGCCCCCACGCGCCGGCCCCAGAATGCGGGAAATTTAAACTTGGTCGTTCCCACTCTCAAAAGACGCCGCAAATCTGGCGATCGGTCGTAGTCTGGCGTTACAAAAAACAGAGCGCCGCCGCCGCAAGTTCGCATGCGCAACGATTCACTCGGCGGGGTCGGCTCCAGGCGTTGGCGGAGTCGGCGTGCGCGGGCTTGTCGGTGTCGGCGCTGCTTCGGTGCTGGGCTGCGTCGGCGCGGCTTCAGCAGTGCTGGGCGGCGATGTAGAGGCGTCGTTCGGGCTTGGCGTCCTCCTTGGACGTCCACTTGATGCGCGGTTCGCCTGACCTAGCCGCCCGCTTCTTCTTCTTCTGGCGCCCCTTCGTCGGAACAGGAGCCGGCTCCTCCTCCTCCTCCTCCTCCTCGGGTTCCTGTGCGTCGTCGCCGTAGACGTAGCCGAGCTCGGCCTCCATGTCGCCGCTGAGGTCCACTACCTCGTCCTGGGTGGCGAACCCGGGAGACGCGGCGGCCGCGGTCGATCCTGTCACGATGATGTCGTCCATGTCGGCTCCCGTGTCGTCGGCGTCGCCGAGGTGCGAGAAGGGTAGCGGTCCACGGTAGAGATGGGGCGTCGGTGTGGACGCGTAGGCGGCGGGCGGCGAGTAGTTGTATGGAGGGTACTGCACGCCGACGAAGGCGGGCGAGGGCGTGCGCGTAGCGGGGTGACCATGAGGGAAGGTCACGTTTGGGTTGAACCCACCGTGCGCGTCGCCGTCGGCGTAGCCGGGCGACGATGAACCCCATGGAGATCCGGTGCCTTGCTGTCCCCAGGGCGCGTACTGGGCGTGGCTGACGACGGGTGGATTCATCCCCGCCTGGTCGACCGATGAGGAAGACGCCGCCGCGTGCGTCGTGTTGTTGCGGGCCTTCTTGGCTATGGCCCTGTTCCACCTGTCGGCGGTGACTACTTCGTGCCGCTGAACTTCCACCCTCCACTCGGCGTTCGACAGGCCCGGTGGCTTCGATGGCGGCGCCCTCGGCTTCCTCTGCTTCGGCTGGGCCACGGCGCCAGTTGCGGTTGCCGCCGCTCACGGCATGGCGTACTTCTTCGGCGGCATGGCGTACTTCTTCCCGGCGAGCGGGAGGGGGTTTGACGGGAGAAAGGGAGAGAATGGCGGGAGGAAGGCGAGAGATGCGAGGGAAAAGCGTCAAGAAACGGCGGAAAAAGGCCCTCGGGTCGCCTCCAGGGCGGGCCCACGCGCCTTTTTCGCTTGTGCCGGCTCCCCAAGCGCCCCTCAGGGCGCCGGGTTTGGCCTGGGTCCGCCGGCACCAGTTTTGCCCCGAGCCGGCGAAAAACGGGCTTCTGGGGGCGTGACTGGGGTCTTTTTTTGACGCCGGCGCGGCAAAATCGCCTGGGAAGGGTCTGTTGGGGGCGCGGCTGGAGATGCCCTAAGTCGTCTACGGGGCTTGACGGCGAGCACGCGTACACAGCGCCGGAGCCGAATGTTGCTGCGGGCGAGAGCACGAGTAGCTTGGGGGCGCGGGGTAGCATCTTGGAGGTGGCCATGTGGAGGCTGCAGAAATCCTTGGAGGACAGCGTTGCGGCCCAGCAGCGGCAGACGGAGCGGAAACGCAGGATGGATTTGACCGGGAGCCGGAGTAGAACCTCCTGTATCATGTCGTCGGGGAGCAACGGTCCTTGGAGGACAGCGTTGCGGCCCAGCAGCGGCAGACGGAGCGGAAACGCAGGATGGATTTGACCGGGAGCCGGGGTAGAACCTCCTATATCATGTCGTCGGGGAGCAACGGTGCCGACGCACAAAGAGATAGAATGGCCCTCTTCCTCTTGGTTCACGTGAGAGTTTGTTTTGGGGGTGCTGCTGCGGCTCCAGCTAGCGTGACCTGAGATCGAGCTCAAGAAATGGCACCCCCACTCAAAATAAGCAACAAGAATGGATACAACTTCCAACTACGCTGCGATGCATTACATACAAATTTGGAAAACTCGCTCTCAGCTCTATCCCACAACTATGCATATCATGAAGCATTGATTCCATTTTGTCAAACATCACGAATATACTGCAAAAGGGGACATCTACAACAGTCCTTCGATTGGAATTGTTCATTAGGTTCTGACTTGTTGCTTGACAAAATAAACCGGCAAGGTGCCAGAGCGCGATCCACACAATATTTGGGCGTGCCAGCTTTGGCGTCAAATGTGTACTGGAGGACCAAAGATACAAGAGGGCTTGTGTTATGGAAATCATAATAACATGAACTCGTACGTGATACAGACAACATACAGCAGAAAGGTGTCCCCTAGAGAGAGAGATCCTCAAGCACAAGGAGCAAAAAGCACAAACACATGACACACCTCAGAGCTGCTGTCATCTAATAAGAATATAATATGACCTAGAACGGGAAGAAAGAATCAGCTATATATGCCCCCCAAGAACAGGGGAGAGAAGAGATCGATGTCACCAAACAAGGAGTAAAGGTGAACACACACTAGGGCACGATAAGTCGACAAAAAATTATTTTGACCATGCAACCGCGTCAATCTCTGCTTGGGCGCTCCGGTACAGCTCCAGCCTCTTGGCAAGGTTTGTCCTCCGCTCCATGACCGCAGGGTCCTCGTCAAGAAGCTTCGAAAGTTGCCTAATCTGCATATGCAGGTGTATGTTAATTATCGATATTCCATCGGATTTCTCCTAAAGAACCAAGGGAAGTGTGAATCATGAGTATTAAAAAACGAAGGACTAATTGACTAGTTGGCTGGCAATGTACTACCGCATGGTGCAGACAGAAACATGCATCACCATGGAAGAAACTTAGCTCAGAAATGACTTAAAATCTACAGATTAGCGATTTTCTAAAATACGCAATGAATAAACAGAGAGTCCATGTTAGACTCTGGTGAGAAATACATGCATACAAACAGCTAGAGTTTAGAGATGATAAAAGGAAAAATAAACTCTCTGAAAAAATATATTAAGCAATAAAAGAACCCTATATCAAATCTTACAGTAACATCACCAATCAGGTCACACTTGTATGTTACTCCCTCCGTTCGGAATTACTTGTCGTAGAAATGGATGTATCTAGACATTTTTTAGTTCTAGAGATACATCCATTTCTATGACAAGTAATTCGGAACGGAGGGAGTACAAATCAAAGGCTCAAAGGACCTCCACGTGTTTCAAAAATCTTACCTCTCTTGCTCCCAGCTCAGTAAAGAAGTGGTCGAGCAATGAGCGCTTTGCCTCACGGACTTGGCAGTAGACAATAGATTTTGGGATGGAGTTCCTCAATGTGGAAGATACCATGTTAACATATGCCAGAACAGTTGTCCCTGAGGTTGAGTAGTAAATACAAATAAAAATATAAGCTATCTATCAAGCAATACACAAAGACATGCTAAATAGAGAACATATCAGGAGAGACTCAAATGTGACCAAATATACTAATTTGGCTGGTTCAAATTCTAATTCAAGATTAAGTAATATGTCAACCTTGAAAGAATATGACTGTCATTGGGCAAGTTATGGAAGGGTATAATAAATGGGTACATAAAAGATAGATGCCTTACCAATTCGTCTTAGATAAGAATCATTATATCTATCGAAAATAGAGTGGCTTGGATTTCCACCCTTCTCAACATCCTGAGGAAGCTTCCTGAAGAAATCTACAGTTAAGTAGCTTGTTTCCATATCAACCAGCTTTAATGTGTTCTTCTTGCTTTCATCCCTCATTCTTTCCAACGACTCAAAAGCTGCATTGCCAACTTCCACACGAAGAGTGGGGAACTGCTTGAGCTCCTGGAGAAAGGTAATTGAACATTTCAGGTGAGCATTTTTAATTAATTAGGCTACCTTTTCAGGTGAGCATTTCAGGTCAGCATTTTTAATTAATTAGGCTACCTTTTCTTTTCAAATCCACTTATATATCTGCCTACAATCTTAATGCTCAAAGTTCTGTGCAGAGAAGATCTGAGTTCGTATCGATAAGAAATACCTATCCGATGCAAGTTCCAACTTTATTGTGATATCCCACATCCCCACCTCTTATAAAATCAAACACTAGAATTTTATTTTGATTAAAATATGTATCCCGTCCTAATACAGCCAGTTAATAACTCATCACACCACCAGAGAGCACATATGTTCTAGTTTATAGAAAAACATTATGATTGCATCATGCAGATAGTGTAAGAAAACTTATTTGGTAGGAAATGCAGAACGACTTACATGAGTTTCATTTATAGCCTTGTGGACTAGTTCTTTGAGGATTCCATGGACCTGCCAATGTGGCAAAAAAAATCACGTTCTGAAACTGTTAAACCAGTATTGCTGAATAAGTAACAAGCTGGATGCTCGGTGAAATCCGTGACCAAAATAAATAATTTTAAACTGTTGAAACTTTTATTGAGCAGATTAATCTAGTCAGCATACCGTGTCAACAGCTGCCTCGGCAGGACCTCTGATACTAACAAGACAAGATTCTATGAGACGCCGATATCCTTGCTCTGGAGCTATCAAGTGAGGCTGGTATCCATCAGCTTCCGTTATGAGCTTCCTCACATTTTCCATTGACAGTTGCTTATCAAACTGCAACCGTTTAATTGCCACAGGAAATTGATTGTCAAATACATGGTAAATTTTCTCACCACCAGGGCGCCTGGATAAAAGAACATTTTGTTGGTCATCACGATTAGAAATAGAAAAACAAGCACATAAGCAAAGATGCAAATGGGCGGAACGGAATGAGAATGTGACATTTTGACATGATATTGGCCATTTAGCAAAGCAGTTCAAGTGTCATGTAAACATAGTATTGTTTATTTCAACATCAGTGAGAATAAAGGTCAAAACAACAGATAATTAGCTGGTAACACAAAATCGCCAGACCACCTATGCACAGTAGTGGGTATTCGTTTTGCATATGTATTCATCTTGCATATTCCAAGCTTACACAATAGTTTATGAAAGAGAAACCGAACCTTAAGAATTCTCTGTACAAAATACAAGAAACAAGGACAATCTACCAGACAAGAGACCAAACAGTATATATATATATTGCTTCTTTTAACTATCGACCTGTGTTGCACTACACATGTACATGCTACAACACCAAATTAGTCAACAGGATTAGGAACTTCACTAGTATTATAATGCCTATATGCAGATCAGGAAATATTAAACGTTACCATCCAAAATTACAAAAGACCTGCTAGATATAGCAAGCATGATACTAAAAAACTGAGCGGAAGAGAAAAAATTCCAGTTAACACATACACTCCATCCAGATGCTCTTTGTAGATGCCATCAAACATGCGGCATATTTCCATAATCGTGTACAGCTTTCCCTGCGCGTCACAAAATATGCGATTATCACAATGTATGCAAGTTTATTGAGTGCTGAACAAAGAAAAGAAAGTCACACTTAGACCCACACAATACAACGAAAATAACATCAGTGCATACATCATAACTTGTAAAACTGGAAAGAATCTATACAGGATTCAAGAAAAGGATGTCACAGAAACATGACTATTAGGATGGAAGGTAACAAATCAAGAGATGAGATTCATTTACTTTGCACCAAGCAGGCATAAACCATAAAACACAATCCCATCATGCACAAATCGAACTAAGAACATTACAAAGATGGACATGAACACTGCACAAAAATTTAATAGGAGTACATTTACTTCTAGTCAATAATTAAGGCCATAAAAATAAAGACGGATGATAATAAATGTATGCTGGATCAGGTCAAACAAACTCATTTGATTAAAGAAGCGAACTCAAGACTTACTCCAGCATCATTAGCAATGGGCTTTCCAAGACGAGTAAGTTCAGTTTCCAGCTCTGCAACTGTCTTTGTTATAAGAGACTGGAGACCCGGGATTCTTGATTTAATAACAGACTCCAAATGCTGCATTTACACCAAAAGTTTGTAAAAAAAAAAGCAAAAAAGCATAAAATGTATTCTGCATTAAAGAACAAAGGCATACCTTTGATAGACTCTTTGCTAAATGTTCTGATCCCATCCTATGAGCGAGATGCTTGTATTCTGGTGTGTTTGCGAAATAGTCACGCTCTCTACGCCTAGCAGCAATCATATCCACACTCTTGTTAATATCTTGCTGGGATCGATTGACAACACCAATCCATGGAAATTGGAGCCGGTAAGCTCTTCCTTCCAGTATCTGCACAATCAAACTCAGTAAGAAGATCTGGTACGTGGAAATCTAGGATTGTCAATGATCAGATTAGCAAACATATATTTAACGCATGTTATCTATTTGCAGCTGGGATAATATTTGTGAGTGAAAACACAGTAATCAGGGGGTTGTTAGAACTGAAGTTGTGTTTGGATTGTTTACAAAGTGTACTTTGCCAACTTTTTGGCGATGACCAAAAGTTTGGACTGTGTTTGATGGATGATGGTCACCAATTATTTGGCATGCCAAATGACACCTAGCCCACTCTAGTTCATTTTTGTTGCCAACTTTGGCTAACTCATGGGCAAACAAAACCTTCACCGTATTTTGGCTAGCCAACTTTTGGTAGGGAAAGCTTGGGCTAAAAGCAAACACACCATGAGTTTCTTTGAACAAACATTAACTTAAAGGTTGGGGCATACATAAGAAGATTCAAAATCCATGGTATTAATGGTATTAGTCCATATATAGTCATACTGAAAAGGAGGGCCGTACAATTTCAAGAGGGTAAACTTATGGAAAGGTGGGGCAAAGTGAGGCATAATTGTCAACAAAGATCGCTAGTAGTAACAAGATTAGGTGGTCAGTAGAATACCAATCACCTTAAGCAACATCACAGTAAGGAAGATAGCAAACTATAAAAAAGGCCAGTGTTTAGCACTTGATTGTTGAACTTACATCAACAGCATCAGTACCCTTGTCCATTAAATCAATTTTCGTCAGCACACCAAAGGTCCGTTCACCTGAATCAACAAAAAGTAAAGTTCAAGCTCAGAAATGGTTAGAAGTGCCAAGAGCAATGGTACTTGAATTAATCATAATTATTATATGTGAATTTTCCTTTCCATTAAAAGAGTTGGCCCACAATAGGATCACACAAGAAAAACATATGAAGCCAATTGTCAATATAATATGGTTGATATCCACAAAGACAAATTGCAAGGTATAGGTGTTATCAGTAGTTATCATTATACATACCTTTTGGGTCAACTTCCCGTGAAATCTTGATAGCATCAGAAGTCGCAAGATCCTGATTGGCTGGAGAAACAGCCAGAATGATGCAGTTGGGCTGAAAATACCAAAAAAGTTGTTTACACAGTGCATGACACGATAATTAGCCCAAACATGCTACTATATGGGATATGGCTGAGAAAAAAGCATATTAGACCAAATATGCATTATATAAATACTTGTAAAATTTGTACATAACCAAATATAGCACCATCTTATACAGGCAAGACAAGCATGGTAAGCAATCATAAAGAACAAATACTGGGAAGCCATTTCAGCTGGTTACACTTAAATACCTTTTCAATGAATGCTCGAACCATGTTTTCAATTTCCTGAACAATACTCTCCGGCTGACCCTCTAACAAGCATAAAGACAGTAGCAAATAAAAGAATGAACATCTTAAACAAGAATAATAGAAGAACGATGGCTCATATGGTATAGTCACTTACCAACAGCAACTTTAGTAAGCCCAGGAAGATCAATAAGAGTCAAATTCACAACTGCAATGATAAGAAGTGTTACGATAACAAAAATAAAGAGAACACAGCATGGCTATCCTACCAATGACTAGGATGACTCCGTACTAAACTGATCAAGGTATAAGCTAAAGGTAAATCACAACACCAGCAGCAAACAACAATCTTTTGAATTGAAAAATGGAGGTGCCTGACTATTTGATATTGACAAAGCACTTAAATAACACCATTAAACCACTACCCGACTGTACAGACATATTACCAGCATTGCTATCGGACCACTTACCGTTTGGAGAAAATATGCTTAGATGGATGGGGACAGATGATATTCCCTTTCCATGGCCGGTTTGTCTGTCAGTTTCATCAGCTATCTCCTTCCTCACCATGGCTGCAACGACAAAAATTTCATCATGTGACAAGTAGCATCAAGGTGAACTATAAGAAAATGAATTAAAAGAAGCACTTGACAGAGAATTTTGCCAACAATTGCAAGGCTTGGCTTATCTTTTAGGAAATAACAGGCTACAGCTTAGTGCAGCAGTTTGAATAACAGTAAGTTCTGGCATCAAATTGGATGTTTTGATGAGCCTCACGAACTCAAATTACATTCCACATATGCCAATATGGTTCAATATTATCACAATAACCCCTCAGTCATGCATTATTTATCATCATAGCAGTAGCACTTGAAAACAAGAGGAAGAATAGATGAATTACCAAAATCGGTGAATCTCTTCCTGGGGACATGCATGAACTCTGCATACTCCCTGTCTCCATCAATCCTATGGAGTTGCAGAACCAGCGGGCGACGGGTGACAATGCCTGCAGAATCAAACCAAACAGAACAAATTAATGCATCAGAAAATCAAAACAGAAGGCCAAAATCAACAAGCTCTTGCTGCCTGAATAACCATACCAGAGCCCCTGGGCAGGAAATCCTTTCCAACAACGCTCTCCAGCACCGAAGATTTGCCCGAACTCTACAGTGTGCCAAAGGAGTCCAAATGTCAGAACACAGAGCCGCATATGGCATACCCACTCGTACTGAGATGCGCTTGAACTACTCTTAACAGCCCGAGTTCATGTAGAATTGCTTGCTTGAAACTAGGAGGATTCTCATTACGCGAAACAACACGCCCTCTAGTTGATCCCAAGCAGTAGTAGTAGTAGTACTAGTACCTAGCTTCCTAGCAGTCTAGCACTACACCATTACTGGTCATGCGGGCAGATTCAAACAAGCAGCAGCGGCCCAAATCTAGTTGCCAGCGCCTGCGGCGGCCGCAGATCCGAGCACGGCCAGACCGCGTATCCGCAGCCAAATCGCGCGGGTCTACCAGCGAGCTCGCGAGATCCACCAGACAGAGCTGGGGCGCCAGATCCGGCGGAGGGGGGAGAAAGCGAACGGGGCGCGCACCTGGCCGCCGACGACGGCGATGGACGGCAGCGAGTCCCAGAGGGTGGGGAGGGCGCTCTCCTCGCCGTGGTCGCCGAGCGCCGTGCAGGCGCGCTGCAGCTTGTTGACGAGCGAGATCAGGTTCTCCATGGCCGCCGGCGCGGGATCTGGCCGGATCCGATCGCGCGGCCGCGAGCGGGCGGGATCGAGGCGGTGGAGTGGGGAGCGGGGGAGACGAGACGACGCCGACTGCTGAGCCGAGCCGCGTCGGTCGGGCTCGAGCT
>NC_041381.1:659195366-659205842 GCF_002162155.2 Triticum dicoccoides
GCGTCTGGTGGTGGTCTCGGGGGGGGGCGGTGTGCGCGTCGAGTTGGTTTGGGTTTGGGGAGGGGGGAGGGGGAGGGGAGGGGGGTGCTTCGTGGGGAAGAAACGGAGCGTGCGGCCGTGCTGCGCGAAATACCGGATAGCCCCCTCGTTTCTTCTTACCACTGCCGCTTGTGAGGTTCGAATTTTGAACTTCTTGCAAGTTGGTAATAAATGTGAACTGAAATTGGAAACATGCTTCGATCTATCTGACCATCCCTCAATATTTTTGGACCCCCTTAGCTGGCGAACGTTCGCCGGGAGGGGGTGGCATTTGCGAAAGGTTTCGTTGCCATTCTTAATTGTGAGGGATGGCAGTTCTTCGAAGCGACGCGTCAGTTTCTATCAGAGGAGGCAAAATTTCGTTTAATTTGATCTCGTCTTGAAACTAAAATTACCCTAAAAAACGGCTCGTTCGCCACCCCTTCCCAGCGAACGGTCACCATATAGGATTTTCGATATGTTTTGGATGGATCCGGACGCCTTGGTTATGTCTAGTACTTTAGGTTATGTTTTCATTTCTTTATAGGGACAGTGCTCAGACGATGGAGGCGTCTCACCTTCGAGCTGGTATTTTGGGCTCCGATCCTCCTCGAGCATGTCCATTAGGATGGATTAATGGAGCTGACGTAAATTCATGTCGTCTCCTTGAGGCAACGAGGTTATTGTTTCTCGCTCCGTGTTCGCGACGGCGACAGACGATGTTCAACGGCAACGAATGCGGCTCCTGGGCCTCGGTCTAGGGACATGTGCATGAAAACTTCCCAGCTGTCATCGGCAAGCTCGGGCCAACGCGACATCGCCGTGCCGACGATTTGTTTTGGCGGCGGTAGTGGTGGTTTAGTGGTTCAAGGACCTCAATGTGGACTTTTATTATGTTGGGAATGCTTTGTACTTTCAGTGCACTTTTATAATAGATTCGAGCCCTTCTTCGCAAAAAATAAAAAATATGGTCTTCACATAAAAAAACACTAGGCGAATTTGAATTCTTGAGAACATGCATCGATCTGCCAGCAATCCTCTTAATCATTTATATGTTGCATATAAATATTGACTTTACCAACTTTATATCATCACTTGGAGAAATGTGTAACTTACTTTCGCGCCCACTGGCATCAACGCGTCTTTGTCGTCACTTGCATACCAGAGTCGACCTAGCCTTTTTGATGACAACCGAGAAAGCACGTGCCACTAAGGACCAGCGCTCTGGAGCCGCAATCGTCGCCGTTGAACCCTTGAATCGATCTAAGGAACCTGAAACCAAATCCCGACATCGCGTACGCACAACGAGAAACCTATCCTCCCTTCCACAAGAAGCTGTCAGGAATCAATGCCGAAGCTCCTTCCAACGCATCCTGACAAAATGAACTTGAGGAAAGCAGGGCCTGGAAGACTGACTCAAAGAAAAAGTGTCGTCATCCATCTGAACTCCACCTATGTAGACCAAAATCCTGACCTATCTACTACTAGCCAGAGCCGAGGCACTAGAATTCACCTCCATGCAACGGTCGTCAGTGAGTCAAATCATCTGGCTCGTCGGTGGAGATTGAGGGAAGGAAGGCGTTACCTTGATCTCCTTGATAGACGGGAAAGTAAGATTATCCAAGATTACCAGAGTTCCTTATTTTAAGACACTGCGTATTGAGTCCAGCTTGAACCTACATGCCACATCAGAACTTGAGCTTCTCAAAAAAAATTATGTGGAATGTTTTAGTTTGGACCTTAATAGCCAGCGAATGTTTGTTGGGAGGAATGACATTTGCGAACATTTTTATGGCAAATTCTTCATAATACACATGGCATATTCTTCAGAACACATGACAATTTCTATCAACAGAGGATTATGTTGTGAAAATTGTCATGTTGGCTTGGAGAATTGACATGTTCCCTCGACATAAATTACCCCAAAAAACGTTTGCCATACACCTCCGGCCAAATACCGTTTATTTTATTTTATTTGTGGGGGGTGTGGGGAGGGCACACAATATTAGTTTTTTTTTGGAGCGCCCGCAATATTAGCTAGAGCCTTAAAAAATGAAGTGCAGCACCCTGCAAGGAAAAACAATGCAACACAAGCCCATTCATTCCAACTTTCCAAGTAGGATCGGTCCAAACTTTTTAAACTTGAAGATGCTTCAAAAAAAGACTTTAAAACTTTTTATGTTTGAAATCTAAACTTTTAAAACTTGTTGAAGACAGAAGAACGTGGGAGCGCGATCTGGTGCGTGTGCGGTGCGGTTGGGGCCACCGGTGGGTGGTGGCGGTCCACGAAGGCCCCCCGTGGGGACCGGCTCGCATGGGCATGGCGTTTGAAATTCGAACGTCCGTAGCATTATTCTTTCTAGCCGTTTGATGGTGGAGCGGCTGCATGCTGTTGCATGTACTGGAGCTGCAGCGTAGCATAGTTGATTCTTCTTTCACTGATGTCACGTGTCAGAGCATCTCCAACAGGCGCGCCTCACGCGGTAAAATCGTTTTTAGCGCGCGTGGTCCGGTTTCGCGCGCTCTAGCGGTGGCGGCAAATTACCGCGCGCAGGAGAAAGCGGCAGCTGGTGCGCCGTTTCACGCGCGCCTATAAAATCCGGCGCTTGCCACGCGCTCAACCACACTGCCACGCGCCCTCCTCCTCGCCACCTCGCCGCTCTTTCTCGCCGCTTTCCCCGTCACCACCGCGCCACCATGCGGATATAATAATAGCGAGGCTTCTCATCATTAGTAAACAGAGTGGCTATATCATTTAACTTGGTAAGACGTACCACAACAGTTTCAGATTCAAGGCCATAAAAAGATCAGATTCAACTAAAGTAATTATTTCAGGATCAACAGAGAATTCATAATCCTTATCAGTAACAGAGATAGGTGAAGTAGGAAAAGCAGGGTCCGATTTTATTCTAGCATTAAGAGTTTGCTGCTTCCATTTAGCAAATAACTTTTTAAGATCATATCTATCTTTGCAAGCAAAGATAGCTCTAGCAGCTTCCTCATTCATAACATAACCCTCAGGAACAACAGATAATTCATAATCAGGGGAAGAACTTTCATTATCACTATCATCAATAATAGCATCTTCAATAATTTCATTCTCTCTAACCCTAGCAAGTTGTTCATCAAGAAATTCACCTAATGGCACAGTAGTATCACGCACAGAAGTAGTTTCATCATAAGTATCATGCATAGCAGAAGTGGCATCATCAATAACATGCGACATATCAGAATTCATACCAGTAGCAGGTTTAGGTGTCGCAAGCTTACTAATAACATAAGGAGAATCTAGTGCAGAGCTAGATGGTAGTTCCTTACCTCCCCTCGTAGTTGAGGGCAAAATCTTAGTTCTTTCGTCTTTCAAGTTCCTCATAGTGACCAACAGATATAAATCCCAAGTGACTCAAAGAATAGAGCTATGCTCCCCGGCAACAGCGCCAGAAATTATCTTGATAACCCACAAGTGTAGGGGATCGCAACAGCTTTTGAGGGTAGAGTATTCAACCCAAATTTATTGATTCGACACAAGGGGAGACAAAGAGTATTCTTAAGTATTAGCAGTTGAGTTGTCAATTCAACCATACCTGGATAACTTAGTATCTACAGCAAGGTATTTAGTAGCAAAGTAGTATGATAATAATGGTAACAGTGGCAAAAGTAAAGATAGAAGTTTTGTAGGAATTCTAACAGTAGCAACGGAAAAGTAATTAAGCAAAGCACAATATGTGAAAAGCTTGTAGGCATTGGATTAGTGATGGATAATTATGTCGGATGTGATTCCTCATGTAATAGCTATAACATAGGGTGACACAGAAGCTCCAATTCATTAATGTAATGTAGGCATGTATTCCGAATATAGTCATACGTGCTTATGAAAAAGAACTTGCATGACATCTTTTGTCCTACCCTCCCGTGGCAGTGAGGTCCTAGTGGAAACTAAGGGATATTAAGGCCTCCTTTTAATAGAGAACCGGACCAAAGCATTAACACATAGTGAATACATGAACTCCTCAAACTACGGTCATCACCGAGAAGTATCCCGATTATTGTCACTTCGGGGTTGTCGGATCATAACACATAATAGGTGACTATAGACTTGCAAGATAGGAACAAGAACTCACATATATTCATGAAAACATAATAGGTTCAGATCTGAAATCATGGCACTCGGGCTCTAGTGACAAGCATTAAGCATAGCAAAGTCATAGCAACATCAATCTCAGAACATAGTGGATACTAGGGATCAAACCCTAACAAAACTAACTTGATTACATGGTAAATCTCATCCAACCCGTCACCGTCCAGCAAGCCTATGATGGAATTACTCACGCACGGCGGTGAGCATTAGGAAATTGGTGATGGAGGATGGTTGATGATGACGACGGCGACGAATCCCCCTCTCCGGATCCCCGAACGGGCTCCAGATCAGCCCTCCCGAGAGAGATTAGGGCTTGGCGACGGCTTCGTATCGTAAAACGCGATGAAACTTTCTCTCTGATTTTTTCTCCGCGAAACGGAATATATGGAGTTAGAGTTGAGGTCGGTGGAGCATCAGGAGGCCCGCGAGACAGGGGGCGCGCCCAGGGGAAGGGCACGCCCCCACCCTCGTGGACATGGTGTGGGCCCCCTGGCCTTGATTCTTTCGCCAGTATTATTTATATTTTCCAAAAGTTATCTCCATGGATTTTCAGGTCATTCCGAGAACTTTTGTTTTCTACACAATAAACAACACCATGACAGTTCCGCTGAAAACAGCGTCGGTCCGGGCTAGTTTCATTCAAATCATGCAAGTTAGAGTCCAAAACAAGGGCAAAAGTGTTTGGAAAAGTAGATACGTTGGAGACGTATCACGCGTACGCACAACGAGAAACGCTATCCTCCCTTCCCCAAGAAGCTGTCAGGAATCGATGCCAAAGCTCCTTCCAATGCATCATGACAAAACGAACTTGAGGAGAGCAGGGCCTGGAAGACTGACTCAAAGAAGAAGTGTCGTCATCCATTTGAAGTCCACCTATGCAGACGAAAATCCTGACCTATCTACTACTAGCCAGAGCTGAGGCACTAGAATTCACCTCCATGCAAGTCGTCATAGAGTCAAATCATCTGGCTCGTCGGCGGAGATTGAGGGGAGGAAGGCGTTACCCTGATCTCCTTGATAGACGGGAAATTAAGATTATCCAAGATTACCGGAGTTCCTTATTTTAAGACGTTGCATATTGAGTCCAGCTTGAACCTACTTGCCACATCAGAACTTGAGCTTCTCAACTTTTTTTTATGTGGAATGTTTTAGTTTGGACCTTAATAGCCAGCGAATGTTTGTTGCGAGGGATGACATTTGCGAACATTTTTATGGCAAATTCTTCATAATACACATGGCATATTCTTCATAACACATGACAATTTCTATCAACAGAGGATTATGTTGTGAAAGTTGTCATGTTCGCTTGAAGAATTGACATGTTCCCTCGACATAAATTGCCCCAAAAAATGTTTGCCATACACCTCCAGCCAAATACCGTTTATTTCATGGGTGGCGCTACGCGTCGACCGACAGATGTATTGGAAACATCGTCCGCATGGAGTTCCGTTCGATCAGCGCCTTGACAGCCGTCAGATCTGACCATCGCGCGCGTGTGACCACCTTTTACTTCCTTGAGCAACACCTTTGTTCCGGAAACAGATTCCCCTGTCCGCCGTCCCGCCGATGGGGGGGGGGAGGGGGCGTTTTCCTGCAACCGGAGCTATCTTTCTGAAACATGCATCATGTTGCAATGTTTGACCACTCACTCTCTAACGCCGGGCGCTCCTCCGGTGCTGCAACTCGAGCTATGTTTCTGAAACAAGGCCCTTGTTGAAGGAAAAAATCTTCACAACCGAAACATTTCTTTTCTTTCTGAAACAAAAGACATGTTGCAAAAATCTTTTGAAACAAGACCCCAGTTGCAGAAAAAAAACCTTCACCACTGAATCATTTTTTCTTTCTTTCTAAAACTAGTCCTGTGTTGCAGAAACCTACTGAAACAAGACCCTTATTGCAAGAAAACAAAAAGACTGGTCGCGCGGGATACTACAACTTTAAGTTTATCATAAGCTATGAGCTTAAGAGAAAATCACAGGGAATCCTACGGAAACTATGAGCTCCAGAAATCCAGAAATAATACAAGGAATCCTGCAGCTTCAAGTCCATTTGCATGACATTACCAGTGCAGAAATTATGTTAAAAAAATCCTGCAGCAGATCCAAAACCTGCAACCTAACTACACCGGCAACCTACAACACCGCCGAACTACCTACACCGGCGACCACTCTCCAACAAACCAGCCGTCTCCCTCGTAGTCGCACCGTCCTCGTCATCTCGATGGTATGGATCAAGCCGCCCCGGGGAGAACGGCAATGAACACCTACAGAATCGCCAGAAATGCGGGGAAAGGGGAGGGGCATCTCAGATATCCATACCTGCTGGAGTCGACGTCGGCCACCGACGAACCGCTCACCGTTGCCACCGCGTTGAATAGGCCCTGTTGCCCAACGCCCCGCGCCGCTAGCCCCGCCGCCCTCCCAAATCCAGAAGTTTCGCCCTCCTAGTCGACGGAGCTGTGAGTTGCAAGAATGTTGGTTCTGAAAGAAGGGCTCTGTTTCAGAAAACGGACGCACGTGACGTGGAAGCGGGGATGCTCTCGTCCGTCCGACCACAGACAATCCGACGTACGCAGAGCCAGCGGTCGCGGCGCGCATGGTCGGTCGGGTGAAGGTGAGCTTTTCCCTTATTTTTTGTGTGTGGGGGATGTGGGGAGGGCACACAATATTAGTTTTGTTTTGCAGCGCCCGCAATATTAGCAAGAGCCTTAAAAAATGAAGTGCAACACCCTGCAAGGAAAAACAATGCAGCACAAGCCCATTCATTCCAACTTTCCAAGTAGGATCGGTCCAAACTTTTTAAACTTAAAGATGCTTCAAAAAAAGACTTTAAAACTTTTTATGTTTGAAATCTAAACTTTTAAAACTTGTTGAAGACAGAAGGACGTGGGAGCGCGATCTGGTGCGTGTGCGGTGCGGTTGGGGCCGCCGTTGGGTGGTGGCGGTCCACGAAGGCCCCCCGCGGGGACCGGCTCGCATGGGCATGGCGTTTGAAATTCGAACGTCCGTAGCATTATTCTTTCTAGCCGTTTGATGGTGGAGCGGCTGCATGCTGTTGCATGTACTGGAGCTGCAGCGTAGCATAGTTGATTCTTCTTTCACTGATGTCACGTGTCAGAGCATCTCCAACAGGCGCGCCTCACGCGGTACAATCGTTTTTTAGCGCGCGTGGTCCGGTTTCGCGCGCTCTAGCGGTGGCGGCAAATTACCGCGCGCGGGAGGAAGCGGCAGCTGGTGCGCCGTTTCACGCGCGCCTATAAAATCCGGCGCTTGCCACGCGCTCAACCACACTGCCACGCGCCCTCCTCCTCGCCACCTCGCCGCTTTCCCCGTCACCACCGCGCCACCATGCGGATATAATAATAGCGAGGCTTCTCATCATTAGTAAACAGAGTGGCTATATCATTTAACTTGGTAAGACGTACCACAACAGTTTCAGATTCAAGGCCATAAAAGATCAGATTCAACTAAAGTAATTATTTCAGAATCAACAGAGAATTCATAATCCTTATCAGTAACAGAGATAGGTGAAGTAGGAAAAGCAGGGTCCGGTTTTATTCTAGCATTAAGAGTTTGCTGCTTCCATTTAGCAAATAACTTTTTAAGATCATATCTATCTTTGCAAGCAAAGATAGCTCTAGCAGCTTCCTCATTCATAACATAACCCTCAGGAACAACAGATAATTCATAATCAGGGGAAAAACTTTCATCATCACTATCATCAATAATAGCATCTTCAATAATTTCATTCTCTCTAACCCTAGCAAGTTGTTCATCAAGAAATTCACCTAATGGCACAGTAGTATCACGCACAGAAGTAGTTTCATCATAAGTATCATGCATAGCAGAAGTGGCATCATCAATAACAATGCGACATATCAGAATTCATACCAGTAGCAGGTTTAGGTGTCGCAAGCTTACTAATAACATAAGGAGAATCTAGTGCAGAGCTAGATGGCAGTTCCTTACCTCCCTCGTAGTTGAGGGCAAAATCTTAGTTCTTTCGTCTTTCAAGTTCCTCATAGTGACCAACAGATATAAATCCCAAGTGACTCAAAGAATAGAGCTATGCTCCCCGGCAACAGCGCCAGAAATTATCTTGATAACCCACAAGTGTAGGGGATCGCAACAGCTTTTGAGGGTAGAGTATTCAACCCAAATTTATTGATTCGACACAAAGGGAGACAAAGAGTATTTTTAAGTATTAGCAGTTGAGTTGTCAATTCAACCATACCTGGATAACTTAGTATCTACAGCAAGGTATTTAGTAGCAAAGTAGTATGATAATAATGGTAACAGTGGCAAAAGTAAAGATAGAAGTTTTGTAGGAATTCTAACAGTAGCAACGGAAAAGTAATTAAGCAAAGCACAATATGTGAAAAGCTCGTAGGCATTGGATCAGTGATGGATAATTATGTCGGATGTGATTCCTCATGTAATAGCTATAACATAGGGTGACACAGAAGCTCCAATTCATTAATGTAATGTAGGCATGTATTCCGAATATAGTCATACGTGCTTATGGAAAAGAACTTGCATGACATCTTTTGTCCTACACTCCCGTCGCAGTGAGGTCCTAGTGGAAACTAAGGGATATTAAGGCCTCCTTTTAATAGAGAACCGGACCAAAGCATTAACACATAGTGAATACATGAACTCCTCAAACTACGGTCATCACCGAGAAGTATCCCGATTATTGCCACTTCGGAGTTGTTGGATCATAACACATAGTAGGTGACTATAGACTTGCAAGATAGAATCAAGAACTCACATATATTCATGAAAACATAATAGGTTCAGATCTGAAATCATGGCACTCGGGCTCTAGTGACAAGCATTAAGCATAGCAAAGTCATAGCAACATCAATCTCAGAACATAGTGGATACTAGGGATCAAACCCTAACAAAACTAACTTGATTACATGGTAAATCTCATCCAACCCGTCACCGTACAGCAAGCCTATGATGGAATTACTCACGCACGGTGGTGAGCATTAGGAAATTGGTGATGGAGGATGGTTGATGATGACGACGGCGACGAATCCCCCTCTCCGGATCCCCGAACGGGCTCCGGATCAGCCCTCCCGAGAGAGATTAGGGCTTGGCGACGGCTTCGTATCGTAAAACGCGATGAAACTTTCTCTCTGATTTTTTCTCCGCGAAACGGAATATATGGAGTTAGAGTTGAGGTCGGTGGAGCATCAGGAGGCCCGCGAGACAGGGGGGCGCGCCCAGGGGGAGGGCACGCCTCCACCCTCGTGGACATGGTGTGGGCCCCCTGGCCTTGATTCTTTCGCCAGTATTTTTTATATTTTCCAAAAGTTATCTCCGTGGATTTTTAGGTCATTCCGAGAACTTTTGTTTTCTACACAATAAACAACACCATGACAGTTCTGCTGAAAACAGCGTCGGTCCGGGCTAGTTTCATTCAAATCATGCAAGTTAGAGTCCAGAACAAGGGCAAAAGTGTTTGGAAAAGTAGATACGTTGGAGACGTATCACGCGTGCGCACAACGAGAAACGCTATCCTCCCTTCCCCAAGAAGCTGTCAGGAATCAATGCCGAAGCTCCTTCCAATGCATCATGACAAAACGAACTTGAGGAGAGCAGGGCCTGGAAGACTGACTCAAAGAAGAAGTGTCGTCATCCATTTGAAGTCCACCTATGCAGACGAAAATCCTGACCTATCTACTACTAGCCAGAGCTGAGGCACTAGAATTCACCTCCATGCAAGTCGTCAGAGAGTCAAATCATCTGGCTCGTCGGCGGAGATTGAGGGAAGGAAGGCGTTACCCTAATCTCCTTGATAGACGGGAAATTAAGATTATCCAAGATTACCGGAGTTCCTTATTTTAAGACATTGCATATTGAGTCCAGCTTGAACCTACTTGCCACATCAGAACTTGAGCTTCTCAACTTTTTTTATGTGGAATGTTTTAGTTTGGACCTTAATAGCCAGCGAATGTTTGTTGCGAGGGATGACATTTGCGAACATTTTTATGGCAAATTCTTCATAATACACATGGCATATTCTTCATAACACATGACAAATTCTATCAACAGAGGATTATGTTGTGAAAGTTGTCATGTTCGCTTGAAGAATTGACATGTTCCCTCGACATAAATTGCCCCAAAAAATGTTTGCCATACACCTCCAGCCAAATACCGTTTATTTCATGGGTGGCGCTACGCGTCGACCGACAGATGTATTGGAAACATCGTCCGCATGGAGTTCCGTTCGATCAACGCCTTGACAGCCGTCAGATCTGACCATCGCGCGCGTGTGACCACCTTTTACTTCCTTGAGCAACACCTTTGTTT
>NC_041381.1:659206157-659209737 GCF_002162155.2 Triticum dicoccoides
TGAAACATGCATTATGTTGCAATGTTTGACCACTCACTCTCTAACTCCGGGCGCTCCTCCGGTGCTGCAACTCGAGCTATGTTTCTGAAACAAGACCCTTGTTGAAGGAAAAAATCTTCACAACCAAAATATTTCTTTTCTTTCTGAAACAAAAGACATGTTGCAAAAATCTTTTGAAACAAGACCCCAGTTGCAGAAAAAAAACCTTCACCACTGAATCATTTTTTCTTTCTTTCTAAAACTAGTCCTGTGTTGCAGAAACCTACTGAAACAAGACCCTTATTGCAAGAAAACAAAAAGACTGGTCGCGCGGGATACTACAACTTTAAGTTTATCATAAGCTATGAGCTTAAGAGAAAATCACAGGGAATCCTACGGAAACTATGAGCTCCAGAAATCCAGAAATAATACAAGGAATCCTGCAGCTTCAAGTCCATTTGCATGACATTACCAGTGCAGAAATTATGTAAAAAAATCCTGCAGCAGATCCAAAACCTGCAACCTAACTACACCGGCAACCTACAACACCGCCGAACTACCTACACCGGCGACCACTCTCCAACAAACCAGTCGTCTCCCTCGTAGTCGCACCGTCCTCGTCATCTCGATGGTATGGATCAAGCCGCCCCGCGGAGAACTGCAATGAACACCTACAGAATCGCCAAAAATGCGGGGAAAGGGGAGGGGCATCTCAGATATCCATACCTGCTGGAGTCGACGTCGGCCACCGACGAACCCCTCACCGTCGCCACCGCGTTGAATAGGCCCCGTTGCCCAACGCCCTGCGTCGCTAGCCCCGCCGCCCTCCCAAATCCAGAAGTTTCGCCCTCCTAGTCGACGGAGCTGCGAGTTGCAAGAATGTTGGTTCTGAAAGAAGGGCTCTGTTTCAGAAAACGGATGCGCGTGACGCGGAAGCGGGGACGCTCTCGTCCGTCCTACCACAGACGATCCGACGTACGCAGAGCCAGCGGTCGCGGCGCGCATGGTCGGTCGGGTGAAGGTGAGCTTTTCCCTTATTTTTTGTGTGTGGGGGATGTGGGGAGGGCACACAATATTAGTTTTGTTTTGGAGCGCCCGCAATATTAGCTAGAGCCTTAAAAAATGAAGTGCAACACCCTGCAAGGAAAAACAATGCAGCACAAGCCCAGTCATTCCAACTTTCCAAGTAGGATCGGTCCAAACTTTTAAAACTTGAAGATCCTTCAAAAAAAACTTTAAAACTTTTTATGGTTGAAATCTGAACTTTTAAAACTTGTTGAAGACAGAAGGACGTGGGAGCGCAATCTGGTGCGTGTGCGGTGCGGTTGGGGCCGCCGGTGGGTGGTGGCGGTCCACGAAGGCCCCCCGTGGGGACCGGCTCGCATGGGCATGGCGTTTGAAATTCGAACATCCGTAGTATTATTCTTTCTAGCCGTTTGATGGTGGAGCGGCTGCATGCTGTTGTATGTACTGGAGCTGCAGCGTAGCATAGTTACTTCTTCTTTTACTAATGCCACGTGTCAAGCGAGGTTATTACACGTGACAGCGCGGCGTAGTGAGATGAGTCGTCAGCATTATTTGCCATCCGCGACACCGTGACTGGCCTACACACTGCGTCAAAGCGTCCGACACTGTTGTGTTTTTTTAGGCAAGCGTCACTGTTGGTTGCATTGGGCTATGCCACGTTCGGCCTGGTCATGTCTCAGTTTTGGGCTCATCAATCATACTCCATGCCCCTTGCCCCGTACAGCCGTACTGAGCCCATGATAATCCATGCACGTCGGCTTCCGCTCAAAGGCCCAAAACCAGCGGAGCTGTCCCTGAACCGTAGCGCAACATTCGCAGTTTCGCACCGGAGAACAAGATCTCACGCAACCCTAGCAGCTCCTCAGGCACGCCCCGGCGCTGATCTGCCGGAGCGCACACCTCAGGCACGATGCTGCGGTCGTTCCTCACTGGGCGTCACCCTCGCCATCTCCTCTCCCGTCGCCACGAGTGCCGCCGCCTGGCCCAGCTCGGCCGCCGGGCGGACGCGATTCCGTCCCGGAGCTACACGTCGATCGCTGCTCGGAGGCCAAGATCGTATCACCTACCTCTGCTAACCGATACGGCCGCACGTCCCCAGGCTACAGGAAGGGGCATCTCTACCTGGTGCTCGACGATTGGAAGAAGGGCTTCAGCATCCACAAGCTGGACCTGCACGACGGCTAGCTCGGACGGCGGTGACTTGGCCCTGCAGCCTCCGGTCCACCGCCAATCAAGCGAACAAACTAATTACTGGAGCTTCGCTGCCGTTGGCAGCAACATCATCGCCACGGGAAATCTAAGCTCCCCGGGGACAGGTTGCGTCACCCTCGTGTACGACACAGAGTCAGCAGGGCTGTCTATCATCCGTGATCTTCCAAAACAATTGCATGGTCACTGGATCCATGCGGCGGCGGCTGTGAATAAGCTGTACACCTTCGTGGGCAACTTGGATGATCAGGAGGGTTCCTACAAAGGATGCATGCATCGCCTCGAAGATGTGCCTCCGCCGACTGACAGGGAGGCATACTGGTGGGTGAAAAGTGATCATTGGTCATGGAGCAGCATCCCATCGACACTCCCTTTCAACGTGTATGAAATGTTGTCGACCGCAGTGCATCCGGAGGGAGGAGGGCGCACACTGTTTGTATCAGTGGAGGGTGATGGAGCCTTAGACCCCTCGAGCGAGGGCGCTGGCAATGGTGCCTTGGGCCTCTTCGGCGAGGACATCCCCTCCCGCACCTACTCCTACGACATCGAGAGCGGCAAGTGGACGGGCCATTGCGAGTGGGGTCTACCTTTTTTCGGCCAAGTCCTGTCCACTACGACAAGGAGCTCGACGCATGGGTTGGGCTCCACAAGGCGCATGGAGACCTAGATGGCTACATCTCCTCGTGCAACGTCATTTGTCCCAACGAGAGCCCCGCGCAGCCGGCCTGGAAGTTATGCACGAAGAGGTTGTTCGATCCTCATGCGGAGGCCATGAGGCAATACAGGGATAGGCACGTCCCAGCTAGTCTTGTGTACATGGGTGACAGTACCTATTGTCTCGTCGAGGTTGTGCCTCAAAAAAGATTTAAGCGGAGGCGATGCACCAGCACCGGTAGCAAGTGCATGATCCGTTTATCGATGTTTCAGCTCAAGTACGGCAAAAACGGCGAGCTCAGAACCACCGCGCACAGGCCTAACCGCTCCCACCTCTTTCCCAAATATAATGAGGGTTTTCAGGTGCATGCATTCTGGATGTGATGGAGGTTGTATGGCACCATGTGTTGGATGCATGGCGCATGGTTAAAATTAATTTGAATCTCCCGTGTATTGCTACAATATTTATGAGGTTGTCTGGTGGGTGCTTGTTAAATGCTTAATTTTTCGGATCATTGCATATGTTCTAGCTAGACACACTTTAAGTTGGACTATACGAACTTTAAGTTGGATTACATGAATTTTTGGTCTCTGGGAAGAAGTGAAACTTGTATGATCTGTTTCAATGTTCTGAGAAATAATTATCTTGCAATTAACAAACACTAGGGGCGTAAATGCACCTGCGCCGCTTAGGTTGTAACTGTTTTGTCTA